>NW_026263406.1:0-223000 GCF_947179515.1 Apodemus sylvaticus
GATAATTCTCATGATGCAGGACTTCCTTAAAACGTGGTTTTCTGAAAAAATTTTGACCAAAGAAAATTCTCCTGTGGGTTCTCTTTTGAGGCTACGCATTTAGATGTAAACACCACACCAAATATTTTCGAGTTACAACGTGTTGGTTACACCAAAGCTTTTCGAGTTACAACGTGTTGTTTAGGAAAAACAAGATAATTTCGCACGATGCGGGATTTCCTTAAAACGTGGTTTTCCGACATATTTTGACGCAAGAAAATTCTCCTGTGGGTTCTCTTTTGAGGCTACACATTTCAACGTACACGCCACACAAAATCTTTTCGCGTTACACCGTGTTGTTTACGAAATACAAGCTAATTTTGTATGATGTATTATTCCTTCTCGTAAAGTGTTTCCAATATGTATGTATCTGTCTTTACTGTGCAACACTGTATGTCCTTATAACGTGGTATTCTTACATATTCTTTCGAGAGAATACTCTCCTGTGCGTTCTCTTTTGAGGCTACACGCTTAGACATACATGCAAAACCAAAGCTTTTCGAGTTACAACGTGTTATTTAGGAAAAACAAGAAAATTTCGCACGATGCGGGATTTCCATAAAATGTGGTTTTCTGAAAAAATTTTGACCAACGAAAATTCTCCTGTGGGTTCTCCTTTGAGGCTACACCTTTAGATAAACACCACACCAAATCCTTTTGAGTTACAACGTGTTGTTTAGGAGATACAAGCTAATTTTTTACCATGTGTTATTTCTTCTCGTAAAGTGTTTCCAATACGTACATATTTGTCTTTACTCTGCAACACTGTTTTTCCATATAACGTGGAATAACAAATAGTACAAAATTAGCTTGTATCTCCTAAACAACACGTTATAACTCGAAAGGTTTTGGTGTGGCCTGTACGTCTAAACGTGTACCCTCAAAAGAGAACCCATGTTTTAAGGAAATCCCGCATCGTGCGCAATTATCTTCTTTTTCCTAAACAACACGTTTTAACTCGAAAAGCTTTGGTGTTGCGTGTATGTCTAAGCGTGTAGCCTCAAAAAAGAACGCACAAAAGAGTTTTCTCTCGAAAGAGAATGTAAGAATACCACTTTATAAGGAAATACAGTGTCGCAGAGTAAAGGCAAATACATACGTATTGGAAACACTTTACGAGAAGAAATAACGCAACGTACAAAATTAGCTTGTATCTCCTAAACAACACGTTGTAACTCGAAAAGATTTGGTGTGGCCTGTACGTCTAAACGTGTAGCCTCAAAAAAGAACCCACAGGAGAATTTTCTTTCGTCAAAATTTTTCAGAAAACCACGTTTTAAGGAAATCCCGCTTTAAGGAAATCCTAAACAACATGTTGTATCTCGATAAGCTTTGGTGTTGCGTGTATGTTTAAGTGTGTAGCCTGAAAAGAGAACGCACAGGAGAGTTTTTTCTCGATAGAATTTGTAAGGATACCACGTTATAAGGAAATACAGTGTTGCAGAATAAAGACAAATACGTAAGTATTGGAAACACATAAACTTTACGAGATGAAATAAAGCATCGTACAAAATTAGCTTGTATCTCCTAAACAACACGTGGTAACTCAAAAAGATTTGGTGTGGCGTGCACGTCTAAATGTGTAGCCTCAACAGAGAACACACAGGAGAATTTTCTTACGTCAAAATTTGTCAGAAAACCACTTTTTAAGGAAATCCCGCATCGTGGGAAATTATCTTGTTTTTCCTAATCAACACGTTGTAACTCGAAAAGCTTTGGTGGTGCATGTATGTCTAAGCGTGTAGCCTCCAAAGAGAACGCACAGGATAGTTTTCTCTCGAAAGAATATGTAAGAATACCACGTTATAAGGAAATACAGTGTTGCAGAGTATAGACAAATATGTACTTATTGGAAACACTTTACGAAAAGAAATAACGCATCATGCAAACTTAGCTTGTATCTCCTAAACAACACGTTGTAACTCGAAAAGATTTGGTGTGGCGTGAACGACTAAACGTGTAGCCTCAAAGGAGAACCCACAGGAGAGCTTTCTTTCGTCAAAATTTGTCAGAAAACCACGTTTTAAGGAAATCCCGCATCGTGCGAAATTATCTTGTTTTTCCTAAACAACATGTTGTAACTCGAAAAGCTTTGGTGTGGCGTGTATGTCTAAGCGTGTAGCCTCCAAAGAGAACGCACAGGATAGTTTTCTCTCGAAAGAATATGTAAGAATACCACGTTATAAGGAAATACAGTGTTGCAGAATTTAAACAAATATGTACTTATTGGAAACACTTTAGGAGAAGAAATAACGCATCATGTAAAATTAGCTTGTATCTCCTAAACAACACGTTGTAACTCGACAAGATTTGGTGTGGCATGTATGGCTAAACGTGTAGCCTCAAAAGAGAACCCACAGGAGAATTTTCTTTCATCAATATTTGTCAGAAAACCACGTTTTAAGGAAATCACGCATCATGCGAAATTATCTTGTTTTTTCTAAACAACACGTTGTAACTCGAAAAGCTTTGGTGTTGCGTGTATGTCTAAGCATGTAGCCTCAAAAGAGAACGCACAGGAGAGTTTTCTTCCGAAAGAATATGTAGGAATACCACGTTATAAGGAAATACAGTGTTGCAGAGTAAAGACAAATACATACTTATTGGAAACACTTACGCTTTACGAGAAGAAATAACACATAGTAAAAAATTAGCTTGTATATCCTAAACAACACGTTATAACTCGAAAGGATTTGCTGTGGCGTATACGTCTAAACGTGTAGCCTCAAAAGAGAACGCACAGGAGAATTTTCTTTCTTCAAAATTTGTCAGAAAACCACTTATTAAGGAAATCCCGCATCATGCGAAACTATCTTGTTTTTCCTAAACAACACATTGGAACTCGAAAATCTTTGGTGTTGCGTGTATGTCTAAGCATGTAGCCTCAAAAGAGAACGCACAGTAGAGATTTCTCTCGAACGAGTATGTAAGAATGCCACGTTATAAGGAAATACATTGTGGCAAATTAAAGATAAATACGTTCCTTTTGGAAACACTTAAACTTTACAAGAAGATATAAAGCATCATAAAAAATTAGCTTGTATCTCCTAAAGAACACGTTGTAACTCGAAAACATTTGGTGTGGCGTGTACGTCTAAACATTTAGCCTCAAATGAAAACCCACAGGAGAATTTTCTTTCCTCAAAATTTGTCAGAAAACCACGTTTTAAGGAATTCCCGCATCATGAGAAATTATCTTGTTTTTCTTAAACAACACGTTCTAACTCGAAATGCTTTGGTGTTGCGTGTATGTCTGAGCGTGTAGCCTCAAAAGAGAATGCACAGGAGAGTTTTCTCTCGAAAGAATATGTAGGAATACCACGTTATAAGGAAATACAGTGTTGCAGAGTAAAGACAAATACATACTTATTGGAAACAGTTAAGCTTTACGAGAAGAAATAACACATAGTACAAAATTAGCTTCTATATCCTAAACAACAGGTTATAAATCGATAGGATTTGGTGTGGCGTGTACATCTAAACGTGTAACCTCAAAAGAGAACCCACAGGAGAATTTTCTTTCGTCAACACTTTTCAGAAAACCACGTTTTAAGGGAATCCCGCATTGTGCGCAATTATCTTGTTTTTCATAAACAAAACATTGTAACTCGAAAAGCTTTGGTGTTGGGTGTATGTGTAAGCGTGTAGCCTCAAAAGAGAATGCACAGGAGAGTTTTCTCTCGAAAGAATTTGTAAGAATACCAAGTTAAAAGGAAATATATTGCTAAAGAGTAAAGACAAATACATACGTATTGGAAACATATTATGAGAAGAAATAATGCATGGTACAAAATTTGCTTGTATCTCCTAAACAACACGTGGTAACTCAAAAAGATTTGGTGTGGCGTGCACTTCTAAATGTGTAGCCTCAAAAGAGAACCCACAGGAGAATTTTCTTACGTCAAAATCTGTCAGAAAACCACTTTTTAAGGAAATCCCGCATCGTGGGAAATTATCTTGTTTTTTCTAATCAACACGTTGTAACTCGAAAAGCTTTGGTGGTGCGTGTATGTCTAAGCGTGTAGCCTCCAAAGAGAACGCAACGGATAGTTTTCTCTCGAAAGAATATGTAAGAATACCACGTTATAAGGAAATACAGTGTTGCAGAGTGTAGACAAATATGTACTTATTGGAAACACTTTACGAAAAGAAATAACACATCATGCAAACTTAGCTTGTATCTCCTAAACAACACGTTGTAACTCGAAAAGATTTGGTGTGGCGTGAACGACTAAACGTGTACCCTCAAAGGAGAACCGACGGGAGAGTTTTCTTTCATCAAAATTTGTCAGAAAACCACGTTTTAAGGAAATCCTGCATCCTGCGAAATTATCTTGTTTTTCCTAAACAACATGTTGTAACTCGAAAAGCTTTGGTGTTGCGTATATGTCTAAGCGTGTAGCCTCAAAAGAGAACGCACAGGAGAGTTTTCTCCCGAAAGAATATGTAGGAATACCACGTTATAAGGAAATACAGTGTTGCAGAGTAAAGACAAATAAATACTTATTGGAAACACTTAAACTTTACGAGAAGAAATAAAACATAGTACAAAATTAGCTTGTATATCCTAAACAACACGTTATAACTCGAAAGGATTTGGTGTTGCGTGTATGTCTAAGCATGTAGCCTCAAAAGAGAATGCACAGGAGAGTTTTCTCTCGAAAGAATATGTAAGAATACCACGTTATAAGGAAACATATTGCTGCAGAGTAAAGACAAATACATACGTTTTGGAAACACATTATGAGAAGAAATAATGCATGGTACAAAATTAGCTTGTATCTCCGAAACAACACGTGGTAACTCAAAAAGATTTGATGTGGGTTGTACATCTAAACGTGTAGCCTCAAAAGAGAACCCACAGGAGAATTTTCTTACGTCAAAATTTGTCAGAAAACCATGTTTTAAGGAAATCCCGCATCGTGCGAAATTATCATGTTTTTCCTAATCAACACGTTGTAACTCGAAAAGCTTTGGTGGTGCGTGTATGTCTAAGCGTGTAGCCTCCAAAGAGAACGCACAGGATAGTTTTCTCTCGAAAGAATATGTAAGAATACCACGTTATAAGGAAATACAGTGTTGCAGAGTATAGACAAATATGTACTTATTGGAAACACTTTAGGAGAAGAAATAACGCATCATGTAAAATTAGCTTGTATCTCCTAAACAACACGTTGTAACTCGACAAGATTTGGTGTGGCGTGTATGTCTATACGTGTAGCCTCAAAAGAGAACCCACAGGAGAGTTTTCTTTCGTGAAAATTTGTCAGAAAACCACGTTTTAAGGAAATACCGCATCGTGCGAAATTATCTTGTTTATCCTAAACAACATGTTGTAACTCGAAAAGCTTTGGTGGTGCGTGTATGTCTAAGCGTGTAGCCTCAAAAGAGAACGCACAGGGGAGTTTTCTCTCGAAGGAATATGTAAGAATACCACGTTATAAGGAAATACAGTGTTGCAGAGTAAAGACAAATACATACTTATTGGCAACACTTAAGCTTTACCAGAAGAAATAACACATAGTACAAAATTAGCTTGTATATCCTAAACACCACGTTATAACTCGAAAGGATTTGGTGTGGCGTGTACGTCTAAACATGTAGCCTCAAAAGAGAACCCATAGGAGAATTTTCTTACGTCAAAATTTGTCAGAAAACCATGTTTTAAGGAAATCCCGCATCATGCGAAATTATCTTGTTTTTCCTAAACAACACGTTGTAACTCGAAAAGCTTTGGTGTTGGGTGAATGTCTAAGCGTGTAGCCTCCAAAGAGAACGCACAGGAGAGTTTTCTCTCGAAAGAATATGTAAGAATATCACGTTATAAGGAAATACAGTGTGGCAGAGTATAGACAAATATGTATTTATTGGAAACACTTTAGGAGAAGAAATAACGCATCATGTAAAATTAGCTTGTATCTCCTAAACAACACGTTGTATCTCGACAAGATTTGGTGTGGCGTGTATGTCTAAAGGTGTAGCCTCAAAAGAGAACCCACAGGAGAGTTTTCTTTCGTCAAAATTTGTCAGAAAACCACGTTTTAAGGAAATACCGCATCGTGCGAAATTATCTTGTTTTTCCTAAACAACATGTTGCAACTCGAAAAGCTTTGGTGGTGCGTGTATGTCTAAGCGTGTTGCCTCAAAAGAGAATGCACAGGAGAGTTTTCTTCTGAAAGAATATGTAGGAATACCACGTTATAAGGAAATACAGTGTTGCAGAGTAAAGACAAATACATACTTATTGGAAACACTTAAGCTTTACGAGAAGAAATAACACATAGTACAAAATTAGCTTGTATATCCTAAACAACACGTTATATCTCGAAAGGATTTGGTGTGGCGTGTACGTCTAAACGTGCAGCCTCAAAAGAGAACCCACAGGAGAATTTTCTTTCATCAAAATTTGTCAGAAAACCACGTTTTAAGGAAATCCCGCATCATGCGAAATTATCTTGTTTTTCCTAAACAACACGTTGTAACTCGAAAATCTTTGGTGTTGCGTGAATGTCTAAGTGTGTAGCCTCCAAAGAAAACGCACAGGAGAGTTTTCTCTCGAAAGAATATGTAAGAATATCACGTTATAAGGAAATACAGTGTTGCAGAGTAGAGGCAAATACATACGTATTGGAAACACTTAAACTTTACGAGAAGAAATAATTCATCTTAAAAAAATTAGCTTGTATCTCCTAAACAACAAGTTGTAACTCAAAAAGATTTGGTGTGGCGTGTATGTCTAAATGTGTAGCCTCAAAAGAGAACGCACAGGAGAGTTTTCTCTCGAAAGAATATGTAAGAATACCACGTTATAAGGAAATACAGTGTTGCAGAGTAGAGGCAAATACATACATATTGGAAACACTTAAACTTTACGAGAAGAAATAATTCATTGTAAAAAAATTAGCTTGTATCTCCTAAACAACAAGTTGCAACTCAAAGAGATTTGGTGTGGCGTGTACGTCTAAATGTTTAGCCTCAAAAGAGAACCGACAGGAGAATTTTCTTTCGTCAAAATTTGTCAGAAAACCACATTTTAAGGAAATCCCGCATCGTGAGAAATTATCTTGTTCTTCCTAAACAACACGTTGTAACTCGAAAAGCTTTGCTGTTGCGTGTATGTCTCAGCGTGTAGCCTCAAATGAGAACGCACAGGAGAGTTTTCTCTCGAAAAAATATGTAAGAGTACCATGTTATAAGGAAATACATTGTTGCAGAGTAAAGACAAATACTTACTTATTGGAAAAACTTTATGAGAAGAAAGAACGCATCGTACAAAATTAGCTTGTATCTCCTAAACAACACATTGTAACTCGAAAAGATTCGGTGTGGCGTGTACATCTAAACGTGTAGCCTCAAAAGAGAACCCACAGGAGAATTTTTGTTCGTAAAATTTGTCAGAAATCCATGTTTTAAGGAAATCACTCATCGTGCGAAATTATCTTGTTTTTCCTAAACAACAGGTTGTAACTCGAAAAGCTTTGATGTTGCGTGTATGTCTAAGCGTGTAGCCTCAAAAGAGAACGCACAGGAGAGTTTTCTCTCGAAAGAACATGTAAGAATACCACATTATAAGGAAATACAGTTTTGCAGAGTAAAGACAAATACGTATGTATTTGAAACACTCTATGAGAAGAAATAACGCATCGTAAAAAATTAGTTTGTATCTCCTAAACAACACGTTGTAACTCGAAAAGATTTGGTGTGGCATGTACGTCTAAACGTTTAGCCTCAAAAGAGAACCCACAGGAGAATTTTCTTTCGTCAAAATTTGTCAGAAAACCACTTATTAAGGAAATCCTGCATCATGCGAAACTATCTTGTTTTTCCTAAACAACACATTGTAACTCGAAAATCTTTGGTGTTGCGTGTATGTCTAAGCATGTAGCCTCAAAAGAGAACGCACAGGAGAGATTTCTCTCGAACGAGTATGTAAGAATACCACGTTATAAGGAAATACATTGTGGCAAATTAAAGATAAATACGTTCCTTTTGGAAACACTTAAACTTTACAAGAAGATATAAAGCATCGTAAAAAATTAGCTTGTATCTCCTAAAGAACACGTTGTAACTCGAAAACATTTGGTGTGGCGTGTACGTCTAAACGTTTAGCCTCAAATGAAAACCCACAGGAGAATTTTATTTCCTCAAAATTTGTCAGAAAACCACGTTTTAAGGAATTCCCGCATCGTGCGAAATTATCTTGTTTTTCCTAAACAACACGTTCTAACTCGAAATGCTTTGGTGTTGCGTGTATGTCTAAGCGTGTAGCCTCAAAAGAGAATGCACAGGAGATTTTTCTCTCGAAAGAATATGTACGAACACCATGTTATAAGGAAATACAGTGTTGTAGAGTAAAGACAAATACGTACATATTGGAAACACTTTAGGAGAAGAAATAACGCATCGTACAAAATTAGCTTGTATCTCCTAAACAACACGTTGTAACTCGAAAAGATTTGGTGTGGCGTGTACGTCTAAACATGTAGCCTCAAAAGAGAACCCACAGGAGAATTTTCTTTCGTCAAAATTTTCAGAAAACCAAGTTTTAAGGAAATCCCACATCGTGCGCAATTATCTTGTTTTTCATAAACAAAACATTGTAACTCGAAAAACTTTGGTGTTGGGTGTAAGTGTAAGCGTGTAGCCTCAAAAGAGAATACACAGGAGAGTTTTCTCTCGAAAGAATATGTAAGAATACCACGTTATGAGGAAATATATTGCTGCAGAGTAAAGACAAATACATACGTATTGGAAACATATTATGAGAAGAAATAATGCATGGTACAAAATTTGCTTGTATCTCCTAAAGAACACGTGGTAACTCAAAAAGATTTGGTGTGGCGTGCACGTCTAAATGTGTAGCCTCAAAAGAGAACCCACAGGAGAATTTTCTTACGTCAAAATTCGTCAGAAAACCACATTTTAAGGAAATCCCGCATCGTGCGAAATTATCCTGTTTTTCCTAATCAACACGTTGTAACTCGAAAAGCTTTGGTGGTGCGTGTATGTCTAAGCGTGTAGCCTCCAAAGAGAACGCACAGGATAGTTTTCTCTCGAAAGAATATGTAAGAATACCACGTAATAAGGAAATACAGTGTTGCAGAGTATAGACAAATATGTACTTATTGGAAACACTTTACGAGAAGAAATAACGCATCATGCAAACTTAGCTTGTATCTCCTAAACAACACGTTTCACCTCGAAAAGATTTGTTGTGGCGTGTACGACTAAACGTGTAGCCTCAACGGAGAACCCACAGGAGGGTTTTCTTTCGTCAAAATTTGTCAGAAAACCACGTTTTTAGGAAATCCTGCATCGTGCGAAATTATCTTGTTTTTCCTAAACAACATGTTGTAACTCGAAAAGCTTTGATGTTGCATATATGTCTAAGGGTGTAGCCTCAAAAGAGAACGTACAGGAGAGTTTTCTCCCGAAAGAATATGTAGGAATACCACGTTATAAGGAAATACAATGTTGCAGAGTAAAGACAAATACATACTTATTGGAAACACTAAGCGTGTAGCCTCCAAAGAGAACGCACAGGATAGTTTTCTCTCGAAAGAATATGTGAGAATACCACGTTATTAGGAAATACAGTGTTGCAGAGTATAGACAAATATGTACTTATTGGAAACAACATGTTGCAACTCGAAAAGCTTTGGTGTTGCGTGTATGTCTAAGCGTGTAGCCTCAAAAGAGAACGCACAGGAGAGTTTTCTCTCGAAAGAATATGTAAGAATACCACGTTATAAGGGAATACAGTGTTGCAGAGTAAAGACAAATACATACTTATTGGAAACACTTAAGCTTTACGAGAAGAAATAACACGTAGTACAAAATTAGCTTGTATATCCTAAACAACACGTTATAATTCGAAAGGATTTGGTGTGGCGTGTACCTCTAAACGTGCAGCCTCAAAAAAGAACCCACAGAAGAATTTTCTTTTGTCAAAATTTGTCAGAAAACCACGTTTTATGGAAATCCCGCATCATGCGAAATTATCTTGTTTTTTCTAAACAACACGTTGTAACTCGAAAAGCTTTGGTGTTGCGTGAATGTCTAAGCGTGTAGCCTCCAAAGAGAACGCACAGGAGAGTTTTCTCTCGAAAGAATATGTAAGAATATCACGTTATAAGGAAATACAGTGTTGCAGAGTAGAGGCAAATACATACGTATTGGAAACACTTAAACTTTACGAGAATAAATAATTCATCTTTAAAAAATTAGCTTGTATCTCCTAAACAACAAGTTGTAACTCAAAAAGATTTGGTGTGGCGTGTACGTCTAAGGTGTAGCCTCAAAAGAGAATGCACAGGGGTGTTTTCTCCCGAAAGCATATGTAGGAATACCACATTTTAAGGAAATACAGTGTTGCAGAATAAAGGCAAATACATACGTATTGGAAACACTTAAACATTACGAGACTAAATAACGCATCGTAAAAAAATTAGCTTGTATCTCCTAAACAACAAGTTGGAACTCAAAAAGATTTGGTGTCGCGTGTATGTCTAAACGTGTAGCCTCAAAAGAGAACCCACAGGACAATTTTCTTTCTTCAAAATTTGTCAGAAAACCACGTTTTATGGAAATCCCGCATCGTGAGAAATTATCTTGTTCTTCCTAAACAACACGTTGTAACTCGAAAAGCTTTGCTGTTGCTTGTATGTCTAAGCGTGTAGCCTCAAATGGGAATGCACAGGAGAGTTTTCTCTCGAAAAAATATGTAAGAATACCATGTTATAAGGAAATACAGTGTTGCTGAGTAAAGACAAATACTTACTTATTGGAAAAACTTTACGAGAAGAAATAACGCATCGTACAAAATTAGCTTGTATCTCCTAACCAACACGTTGTAACTTAAAAAGATTTGGTGTGGCCTGTACGTCTAAACGTGTAGTCTCAAAAGAGAACCCATAGTAGAATTTTCTTTGGTCAAAATTTGTCAGAAAACCACGTATTAAGGAAATTCCTAATCGTGCGAAATTATCTTGTTTTTCCTAAACAACACGTTTTAACGCGAAAAGCTTTGGTGTTGCGTGTATGTCTAAGTGTGTAGCCTCAAAAGAGGAAACACAGGAGAGTTTTCTCTCGAAAGAAGATATAAGAATACCACGTTATAAGGAAATACAGTGTTGCAGACTAAAGGCAAATACGTACGTATTGGAAACACTTTAGAGAAGAAATAACGCATCTTACAAAATTAGCTTCTAGTTCCTAAACAACACGTTGTAACTTACTTCTCTTAAAGAGTTTCCAATAGGTACGTATTTGTCTTTACTCTGCAACACTGTATTTCCTTATAACGTGGTATTCTTACATATTCTTTCGAGAGAAAACTCTCCTGTTCGTTCTCTTTTGAGGCTACAAGCTTAGACATACATGCAACACCAAAGCTTTTCGAGTTACAACGTGTTGTTTAGGAAAAACAAGATAATATCGCAGGATGTGAGATTTCCTTAAAACGTGGTTTCCGACAAATTTTGATGAAAGAAAGTTCTCCTGTGGGTTCTCTTTTGAGGCTACACGTTTAAACGTACACCTCACACCAAATCTTTTCGAGTTACAAGGTGTTGTTAGGAGATACAAGCTAATTTTGTATGATGAGTTATTTCTTCTCGTAAAGTGTTTCCAATATGTACTTATTTGTCTTTACTCTGCAAAATTGTATTTCCTTATAACGTGGCATTCTTAAATATTCTTTCGAGAGAAAACTCTTCTGTGCCTTCTCTTTTGAGGATCCACGCTTACCCATACACGCAACACCAAATCTTTTCGAGTTACAACATTTTGTTTAGGAAAAAGAAGATGATTTCGCACGATGCAGGATTTCCGTAAAACGAGGTTTTCTGAAAAATTTTGTCGAAAGAAAATTCTCCTGTGGGTTCTCTTTTGAGGCTACACGTTTAGACGTACATGCCACACCAAATCTTTTCGAATTACAACATGTTGTTTCGGAGATACAAGCATAATTTTGTAAGATGTGTTACTTCTTCTCGTAAAGTGTTTCCAATATGTAAGTACTTGTCTTTACTCTGCAACACTGTATTTCCTTATAACGTGGTATTCTTATATATTCTTACGAGAGAAAACTATCCTGTGCGTTCCCTTTTTAGGCTACACACTTAGACATACAGGCAACACCAAAGCTTTTCGAGTTACAACGTATTGTTTATGAAAAACAAGATAATTTCGCACAATGCGGGATTTCCTTAAAACGTAGTTTTCTGAAACATTTTGATGAAAGAAAATTCTTCAGTGGGTTCTCTTTTGAGGCTACACGTTTAGACGTACACGCCACACCAAATCCTTTCGATTTACCACGTGTTGTTTAGGAGATACAAGCTAATTTTGTATGATGCGTTATTTCTTCTCGTAAAGTGTTTCCAATATGTACGTATTTGTCTTTACTCTGCAACACTGTATTTCCTTATAACGTTGTATTCTTACATATTCTTTCAAGAGAAAACCCTCCTGTGCGTTCTCTTTAGAGGCCATACGCTTAGACATACACGCAACGCCAAAGCTTTTCGAGTTACAATGTGTTGTTTAGGAAAAACAAGATAATTTCACAGGATGCGAGATTTCCATAAAACGTGGTTTTCTGAAAAATTTTGACGAAACAAAGTTCTCCTGTGGGTTCTCTTTTGAGACTACACGTGTAGAGGTACGAGTCACACCAAATCTTTTCGAGTTACAACTTGTTGTTTAGGAGATACAAGCTAATTTTTTACGTTGCCTTATTTCTTCTCTTAAAGTGTTTCCAATAGAATTTGTCTTTACTCTGCAACACTGTATTTCCTTATAACGTGGTATTCTTACATATTCTTTCGAGCGAAAACTCTCCTGTGTGCTCTCTTTTGAGGCTACAGGCTTAGACATACACGCAACACCAAAGCTTTTCGAGTTACAACGTGTTGTTTAGGAAAAACAAAATAATTTCGTACGATGCGAGATTTCCTTAAAACTTGGTTTCTGACAAATTTTGATGAAAGAAGATTCTCCTGTGGGTTCTCGTTTGAGGCTACACTTTTAGACTTACACGTCACACAAAATCTTTTCCAGTTACAACGTGTTGTTTAGGAGATACAAGCTAATTTTGTACGATGCATTATTTCTTCTCGTAAAGTGTTTCCAATATGTACTTATTTGTCTTTACTCTGCAAAATTGTATTTCCTTATAACGTGATATTCTTACATCTTCTTTCGAGAGAAAATTCTCCTGTGCCTTCTCTTTTGAGGCTACACGCTTACACATACACGCAACACAAAAGCTTTTCGAGTTACAACGTGTTGTTTAGGAAAAACAAGATAATTTCGTACGATGTGAGATTTCCTTAAAACGTGGTTTCTGACAAATTTTGATGAAAGAAAATTCTCCTGTGGGTTCTCGTTTGAGGCTACACTTTTAGACTTACACGTCACACCAAATCTTTTCGAGTTACAACGTGTTGTTTAGGAGATACAAGCTAATTTTTTACGATGCGTTATTTCTTCTCGTAAAGTGTTTCCAATATGTACTTATTTGTCTTTACTCTGCAAAATTGTATTTCCTTATAACGTGATATTCTTACATCTTCTTTCGAGAGAAAATTCTCCTGTGCCTTCTCTTTTGAGGCTACACGCTTACACATACACGCAACACAAAAGCTTTTCGAGTTACAACGTGTTGTTTAGGAAAAACAAGATAATTTCGTACGATGTGAGATTTCCTTAAAACGTGGTTTCTGACAAATTTTGATGAAAGAAGATTCTCCTTTGGGTTCTCGTTTGAGGCTACACTTTTAGACTTACACGTCACACAAAATCTTTTCGAGTTACAACGTGTTGTTTAGGAGATACAAGCTAATTTTTTACGATGCGTTATTTCTTCTCGTAAAGTGTTTCCAATATGTACTTATTTGTCTTTACTCTGCAAAATTGTATATCCTTATAACGTGATATTCTTACATATTCTTTCGAGAGAAAACTCTCCTGTGCCTTCTCTTTTGAGGCTACACGTTTACACATACACGCAACACCAAAGCTTTTCGAGTTACAACATGTTGTTTAGGAAAAAGAAGATGATTTCGCACGATGTGGCATTTCCTTAAAACGAGGTGTTCTGAAAAATTTTCAAGTAAGAAAATTCTCCTGTGGGTTCTCTTTTGAGGCTACACATTTAGACGTACATGCCACACCAAATCCTTTCGAGTTACCACGTGTTGTTTAGGAGATACAAGCTAATTTTGTACGATGCGTTATTTCTTCTTGTAAAGTGTTTCCGATACGTACTTATTTGTCTTTACTCTGCAACACTGTATTTCCTTATAACGTGGTATTCTTACATATTATTTCGAGGAAAAACTCTCCTGTGCGTTCTCTTTTGAGGCTACACGCTTAGACAAACATGCAACGCCAAAGTTTTTCGAGTTACAATGTGTTGTTTAGGAAAAACAAGATAATTTGGCATGATGCGAGATTTCCATAAAACGTGGTTTTCTGACAAATTTTGACGAAAGAAAATTCTCCTGTGGGTTCTCTTTTGAGGCTACACGTTTAGATGTACACGCCACACCAAATCCTTTCGAGTTACCACGTGTTGTTTAGGAGATACAAGCTAATTTTGTATGATGCGTTATTTCTTCTCGTAAAGTGTTTCCAATATGTACGTATTTGTCTTTACTCTGCAACACTGTATTTCCTTATAACGTTGTATTCTTTCATGTTCTTTCGAGAGAAAACTCTCCTGTGCATTCTCTTTAGAGGCTACATGCTCAGACATACACGCAACACCAAAGCTTTTCGAGTTACAACGTGTTGTTTAGGAAAAACAAGATAATTTTGCACGATGCGGGATTTCCTTAAAACGTGGTTTTCTGACAAATTTTGAAGAAAGAAAGTTCTCCTGTGTGTTCTCTTTTGAGGCTAAACGTGTAGACATACGAGCCACACGAAATATTTTTGAGTTACAACGTGTTGTTTAGGAGATACAAGCAAATATTGTACAATGCGTTATTTCTTCTCATATAGTGTTTCCAATATGTACTTATTTGTCTTTACTCTGCAACACTGTATTTCCTTATAACGTGGTATTCTTACATATTCTTTCGAGGGAAAACAATCCTGTGCATTCTCTTTTGAGGTTACACGCTTAGACAAACACGCAACGCCAAAGCTTTTGGAGTCACAACGTGTTGTTTAGGAAAAACAAGATAATTTCGCACGATACGAGATTTCCATTAAACGTGGTTTTCTGAAAAATTTTGACGAAACAAAGTTCTCCTGTGGGTTCTCTATTGAGGCTGCACGTGTAGAGGTACGAGCCACACCAAATCTTTTCGAGTTACTACGTGTTGTTTAGGAGATACAAGCTAATTTTCTAGGATGGGATATTTCTTCTCTTAAAGTGTTTCCAATACGTACGTAGTTGTCTTTACTCTGCAACACTGTATTTCCTTATAACGTAGTATTCTTACATATTCTTTCGAGAGAAAACTCTCCTGTGCGTTCTCTTTTGAGGCTACACACGTAGACATACACGTAACACCAGAGCTTTTCGAGTTACAACGTGTTGTTTAGGAAAAACAAGATAATTTCGCACGATGTGAGACTTCCTTAAAACGTGGTTTCTGACAAATTTTGATGAAAGAAAATTCTCCTGTGTGTCCTCGTTTGAGGCTACACTTTTAGACGTACACGTCACACCAAATCCTTTCGAGTTACAACGTGTTGTTTAGGAGATACAAGCTAATTTTGTAAGATGCGTTATTTCTTCTCGTAAAGTGTTTCCAATATGTACTTATTTGTCTTTACTCTGCAAAATTGTATTTCCTTATAACGTGGTATTCTTACATATTCTTTGGAGTGAAAACTCTCCTGTGCTTTCTCTTTTGAGGCTCCACGCTTACACATACACGCAACACCATAGCTTTTCGAGTTACAACATGTTGTTTAGGAAAAAGAAGATGATTTTGCACGATGCGGGATTTCCTTAAAATGTGGTTTTCTGAAAAATTTTGAATAAAGAAAATTCTCCTGTGGGTTCTCTTTTGAGGCTACACATTTAGACGTACACGCCACACCAAATCCTTTCAAGTTACCACGTGTTGTTTAGGAGATACAAGCTAATTTTGTACGAAGCATTATTTCTTCTCGTAAAGTGTTTCCAATACGTACTTATTTGTCTTTAATCTGCTACACTGTATTTCCTTATAACATGGTATTCTTACATATTATTTCGAGGGAAAACTCTCCTGTGCGTTCTCTTTTGAGGGGACACGCTTAGACAAACATGCAACGCCAAAGCTTTTCGAGTTACAATGTGTTGTTTAGGAAAAACAAGATAATTTAGCACGATGCGAGATTTCCATAAAACGTGGTTTTCTGAAAAATTTTGACGAAAGAAAGTTCTCCTGTGGGTTCTCTTTTGAGGCTACACGTGTAGAGGTACGAGCCACACCAAATCTTTTCGAATTACAACGTGTTGTTTAGGAGATATAAGCTAATTTTTTACGATGCGTTAATTCTTCTCATAAAGTGTTTCCAATAAGTACATATTTGTCTTTACACTGCAGCATTATATTTCCTTATAACGTGGTATTCTTACATATTCCTTCGAGAGAAAACTATCCTGTGCGTTCCCTTTTGAGGCTACACACTTAGACATACAGGCAACACCAAAGCTTTTCGAGTTACAACGTGTTGTTTATGGAAAACAAGATAATTTTGTACGATGCGGGATTTCCTTAAAACGTGATTTTTTGACAAATTTTGACGAAAGAAAATTCTCCTGTGGCTTCTGTTTTGAGGCTACACGTTTAGACGTGCACGCCACACCAAATCCTTTCGAGTTACAACGTGTTGTTTAAGAGATACAAGCTAATTTTGTATGATGCGTTATTTCTTTTCGTAAAGTGGTTCCAATACATATGTATTTGTCTTTACTCTGCAACACTGTATTTCCTTATAACGTTGTATTCTTACATGTTCTTTCGAGAGAAAACTCTCCTGTGCATTCTTTTTAGAGGCTACATGCTCAGACATACACGCAACACCAAAGCTTTTCGAGTTACAACGTGTTGTTTAGGAAAAACAAGATAATTTTGCACGAAGCGGGATTTCCTTAAAACGTGGTTTTCTGACAAATTTTGACGAAAGAAAGTTCTCCTGTAGGTTCTCTTTTGAGGCTACACGTGTAGACGTACGAGCCACACCAAATATTTTTCAGTTACAACGTGTTGTTTAGGAGACACAAGCAAATATTGTACGATGCGTTATTTCTTCTCGTAAAGTGTTTCCAATACGTACGTATTTGTCTTTACTCTGCAACACTGTATTTCCTTATAACGTGGTATTCGTACATATTCTTTCGAGAGAAAACTCTCCTGTGTGTTCTCTTTTGAGGCTACACGATTAGACAAACACGCAACACCAAAGCTTTTCGAGTTACAACGTGTTGTTTAGGAAAAAGAAGATGATTTCGCATGATGCGGGATTTCCTGAAAACCTGGTTTTCTGAAAAATTTTGACGAAAGAAAATTCTCCTGTGGGTTCACTTTTGAGGCTACATATTTAGACGTACACGTCACACCAAATCTTTTCGAGTTACATTGTGTTGTTTAGGAGATACAAGCTAATTTTTTATAATGCGTTAATTCTCGTAAAGTGTTTCCAATACATACGTATTTGTCTTTACTCTGCAACACTGTATTTCCTTATAACGTGGTATTCTTACATATTCTTTCGAGAGAAAACTATCCTGTGCATTCCCTTTTGAGGCTAAACACTTAGACATACAGGCAACACCAAAGCTTTTTGAGTTACAACGTGTTGTTTATAAAAAACAAGATACTTTCGCAAGATGCCGGATTTCCTTAAAACATGGTTTTCTGACAAATTTTGACGAAAGAAAATTATTCTGTTTGTTCTCTTTTGAGGCTTCACGTTTCGACGTGCACGTCACACCTAATCCTTTCGAGTTACCACGTGTTGTTTAGGAGATACAAGCTAATTTTGTAAGATGCTTTATTTCTTCTCATAAAGTGTTTCCAATACGTACGTATTTGTCTTTACTCTGCAACACTGTATTTCATTATAACGTGGTATTCTTACACATTATTTCGAGAGAAAACTATCCTGTGCGTTCCCTTTTGAGGCTACACACTTAGACATACAGGCAACACCAAAGCTTGTCAAGTTACAATGTGTTGTTTATGAAAAACAAGATAATTTCGCACGATGCGTGATTTCCTTAAAACTTGGTGTTCTGACAAATTTTGACGAAAGAAAATTCTCCTGTGGGTTCTCTATTGAGGCTACATGTTTAGACGTGCACGCCACACCATACCCTTTGGAATTACCACGTGTTGTTTAGGAGATACAAGCTAATTTTGTACGATGCATTATTTATTCTCGTAAAGTGTTTCCAATATTTACGTATTTGTCTTTACTCTGCAACACTGTATTTCCTTATAACATTGTATTCTTACATGTTCTTTCGAGAGAAAACTCTCCGGTGCGTTCTCTTTAGAGGCTACACGCTTAGACATACACGCAACACCAAAGCTTTTCGAGTTACAACGTGTTGTTTAGGAAAAACAGGATAATTTTGCACGATGCAGGATATCCTTAAAACGTGGTTTTCTGACAAATTTTGACGAAAGAAAGTTCTCCTGTGCGTTGTCTATTGAGGCTACAGGTTTAGACGTACACGCCACACCAAATCTTTTCGAGTTACAACTTGTTGTTTAGGAGATACAAGCAAATTTAGTTCGATGCGGTATTTCTTCTTGTAAAGTGTGTCCAATATGTACTTAATTGTCTTTACTCTGCAACACTGTATTTCCTTATAACGTGGTATTCTTACATATTCTTTCGAGGGAAAACTCTCCTGTGCGTTTTTTTTTTTTTTTTTTTTTTTTGGGCTACACGCTTAGACATACACGCAACGCCAAAGCTTTTCGAGTTACAGCGTGTTGTTTAGGAAAAACAAGATAATTTCGCACGATGCGAGATTCCATAAAACGTGGTTTTCTGAAAAATTTTGACTGAAGAAAGTTCTCCTGTGGGTTCTCTTTTGAGGCTACATGTTTAGACGTACACGTCACACCAAATCTTTTCGAGTTACAACGTGTTGTTTAGGAGATACAAGCTAATTTCGTACGATGCGTTATTTCTTCTCGTAAAGCATTTCCAATATGTACTTAATTGTCTTTACTCTGCAACACTGTATTTCCTTATAACGTGGTATTCTTACATATTCTTTCGAGGGAAAACTCTCCTGTGCGTTTTTTTTGGGGGGCTACACGCTTAGACATACACGCAACGCCAAAGCTTTTCGAGTTACAGCGTGTTGTTTAGGAAAAACAAGATAATTTCGCAAGATGCGAGATTTCCATACAACGTGGTTTTCTGACAAATTTTGATGGAAGATAATTCTACTGTGGGTTCTCTTTTGAGGCTACACGTTTAGACGTACACGTCACACCAAATCTTAACGAGTTACAACGTGTTGTTTACGAGATACAAGCTAATTTTGTATGATGCGTTATTTCTCCTCATAAAGTGTTTCCAATAAGTACTTATTTGTCTTTATTCTGCAAAATTAT
Source organism: Apodemus sylvaticus (assembly GCF_947179515.1). Classification (NCBI taxonomy): domain Eukaryota; kingdom Metazoa; phylum Chordata; class Mammalia; order Rodentia; family Muridae; genus Apodemus; species Apodemus sylvaticus. Next base: position 19,626 of record NW_026263406.1, read on the forward strand.
ATTTCCTTATAACGTGGTATTCTTACATATTCTTTTGAGGGAAAACTCTCCTGTGTGTTCTCTTTTGAGGCTACATGCTTAGACATACACGCAACACCAAAGCTTTTCGAGTTACAACGTGTTGTTTAGGAAAAACAAGATAATTTCGCACGATGCGAGATTTCCTTAAAACGTGGTTTCTGACAAATTTTGATGAAAGAAAATTATCCTGTGGGTTCTCTTTTGAGGCTACACGTTTAGACATACACGTAACACCAAATCTTTTCGAGTTACAACGTGTTGTTTAGGACACACATGTTAATTTTGTACGATGCGTTATTACTTCTCGTAAAGTGTTTCCAATATGTACTTATTTGTATTTACTCTGCAAAATTGTATTTCCTTATACCATGGTATTATTACATATTCTTTCGAGGGAAAACTCTCCTGTGCCTTCTCTTTTGAGGCTCCATCCTTACACATACACGCAACACCAAAGCTTTTCGAGTTACAACATGTTGTTTAGGAAAACGGAGATGATTTTGCACGATGCGGGATTTCCTTAAAACGTGGTTTTCTGACAAATTTTGACGAAAGAAAGTTCTCCTGTGGGTTCTCTTTTGAGGCTACACGTGTAGAGGTATGAGCCACACCAAATCTTTTCGAGTTACAACGTGTTGTTTAGGAGATACAAGCAAATTTTTTACGATGCGGTATTTCTTCTCCTAAAGTGTTTCCAATATGTACTTATTTGTCTTTACTCTGCAACACAGTATTTCCTTATAACGTGGTATACTTACATATTCTTTGAGAGAAAACTCTCCTGTGTGTTCTCTTTTGAGGCTACACGCTTAGACAAACACTCAGCACCAAAGCTTTTCAAGTTACACTGTGTTGTTTAGGAAAAGCAAGATAATTTTGCACGATGCGAGATTTCCTTAAAACGTGTTTTCTGACAAATTTTGATGAAAGAAAATTCTCCTGTGAGTTCTCTTTTGAGGCTACACGTTTAGACGTACATGTCACACCAAATCTTTTCGAGTTACAACGTGTTGTTTAGGAGATACAAGCTAATTTTTTACGATGCGTAATTTCTTCTCGTAAAGTGTGTCCAATACGTACTTATTTGTCTTTACTCTGCAAAATTGTATTTCCTTATAACGTGGTATTCTTACATATTCTTTCGAGAGAAAACTCCCCTGTGCATTCTCTTTTGAGGCTCCACGCTTACACATACACGCAACACCAAAGCTTTTCGAATTACAACATGTTGTTTAGGAAAAAGAAGATGATTTCGCATGATGCGGGATTTCCTTAAAACGTGGTTTTCTGAAATATTTTGACGAAAGAAAATTCTCCTGTGGGTTCTCTTTTGAGGCTACATGTTTAGATGTACACGCCACACCAAATCCTTTCGAGTTACAACGGGTTGTTTAGGAGATACAAACTAATTTTGTACGATGTGTTAATTCTTCTCATAAAGTGTTTCCAATATGTACGTATTTGTCTTTACTCTGCAACACTGTATTTCCTTATAACGTGGTATTCTTACATATTCTTTCGAGAGAAAACTATCCTCTGCGTTCCCTTTTGAATCTACACACTTAGACATACAGGCAACACCAAAGCTTTTCGAGTTACAACGTGTTGTTTCTGAAAAACAAGATTATTTCGCATGATGCGGGATTTCCTTAAAACGTGGTTTTCTGACAAATTTTGACGAAAGAAAATTATCCTGTCGGTTCTCTTTTGAGGCTCCACGTTTAGACGTACACGCCACACCAAATCCTTTCGAGTTACCACGTGTTGTTTAGGAGATACAAGCTAATTTTGTACGATGCGTTATTTTCTGACAAATTTTGACGAAAGAAAATTATCCTGTGGGTTCTCTTTTGAGGCTCCACGTTTAGAAGTAAACGCCACACCAAATACTTTCGAGTTACAACGTGTTGTTTAGGAGATACAAGCTAATTTTGTACGATGCGTTATTTCTTCTCATAAAGTGTTTCCAATATTTACTTATTTGTCTTTACTCTGCAACACTGTATTTCCTTATAACGTTGTATTCTTACATGTTCTTTTGAGAGAAATCTCTCCTGTGCGTTCTCTTTAGAGGCTACAGGCTTAGACATACACGCAACACCAAAGCTTTTCGAGTTACAACATGTTGTTTAGGAAAAACAAGATAATTTTGCACGATGCGGGATTTTCTTAAAACGAGGTTTTCTGACAAATTTTGACGAAAGAAAGTTCTCCTGTGGGTTCTCTTTTGAGGCTACACATGCAGACATTTGAGCCACACCAAAACTTTTCGAGTTACAACGTGTTGTTTAGGAGATACAAGCAAATTATTTAGGATGCGTTATTTCCTCTCGTAAAGTGTTTCCAATAAGTACTTATTTGTCTTTACTCTGCAACACTGTATTTCCTTCTAACGTGGTATTCTTACATATTCTTTCGAGAGAAAACTCTCTTGTGCGTTCTCTTTTTGAGGCTACACGCTTAGACAAACACTCAACACCAAAGCTTTTCGAGTTACAACGTGTTGTTTAGGAAAAACAAGATTATTTCGCACGATGTGAGATTTCCTTAAAACGTGTTTTCTGACAAATTTTGATGAAAGAAAATTTTCCTGTGGGTTCTCTTTTGAGGCTACACATTTATACGTACACGTCACACCAAATCTTTTCGAGTTACAACGTGTTGTTTAGGATGCGTTATTTCTTCTCGTAAAGTGTTTCCAATACGTACTTATTTGTCTTTACTCTGCAAAATTGTATTTCCTTATAACGTGGTATTCTTACATATTCTTTCGAGAGAAAACTCTCCTGTGCTTTCTCTTTTGAGTCTCCACGCTTACACATAAACGCAACACCAACGCTTTTCGAGTTACAACATGTTGTTTAGGAAAAAGAAGATGATTTCGCATGATGCGGGATTTCCTTAAAACGTGGTTTTCTGAAAAAATTTGACGAAAGAAAATTCTCCTGTGGGTTCTCTTTTGAGGCTCCATGTTTAGATGTACATGCCACACCAAATCTTTTCGAGTTACAACGTGTTGTTTAAGAGATGCAAGCTAATTTTGTTCGATGCATTAATTCTTCTCATAAAGTGTTTCCAATACATACGTATTTGTCTTTACTTTGCAACACTGTATTTCCTTATAACGTGGTATTCTTACATATTCTTTTGAGAGAAAACTATCCTGTGCATTCCCTTTTGAGGCTACACACTTAGACATACAGGCAACACCAAAGCTTTTCGAGTTAGAACGTGTTGTTTATGAAAAACAAGATAATTTCGCACGATGCGGGATTTCCTTAAAACGTGGTTTTCTGACAAATTTTGACGAAAGAAAATTCTCCTGTGGGTTCTCTTTTGAGGCTTCACGTTTAGACGTGCACGCCACACCAAATCCTTTCGAGTTAGGAGATACAAGCTAATTTTGTATGATGCGTTATTTCTTCTCGTAAAGTATTTTCAATAGGTACGTATTTGTCTTTATTCTGCAACACTGTATTTCCTTATAACGTGGTATTCTTACATATTCTGTCGAGAGAAAACTATCCTGTGCATTCCCTTTTGAGGCTACACACTTAGACATACAGGCAACACCAAAGCTTTTCGAGTTACAACGTGTTGTTTATGAAAAACAAGATAATTTCGCATGATGCGGGATTTCCTTAAAACGTGGTGTTCTGACAAATTTTGACAAACGATAATTCTCCTGTTGGTTCTCTTTTGAGGCTACACGTTTAGAAGTGCATGCCACACCAAATCTTTTCGAGTTGCCACGTGTTGTTTAGGAGATACAAGCTAATTTTGTACGATGCGTTATTTCTTCTCGTAAAGTGTTTCCAATAAGTACGTATTTGTCTTTACTCTGCAACACTGTATTTCCTTATAACGTTGTATTCTTACATGTTCTTTGGAGAGAAAAGTCTCCTGTGTGTTCTCTTTAGAGGCTACATGCATAGACATACACGCAACACAAAAGCTTTTCGATTTACAACGTGTTGTTTAGGAAAAACAAGATAATTTTGCACGATGCGGGATATCCTTAAAACGTGGTTTTCTGAGAAATTTTGACGAAAGAAAGTTCTCCTGTGGGTTCTCTTTTGAGGCTACACGTTTAGATGTACGAGCCACACCAAATCTTTTCGTGTTGCAACGTGTTGATAACGAGATTCCAGCAATTTTTTTACGATTCGTTATTTCTTCTCGTAAAGTGTTTTCAATACGTACTTATTTGTCTTTACTCTGCAACACTGTATTTCCTTATAACGTGGTATTCTTACATATTCTTTCGAGAGAAAAATCTCCTGTGCATTCCCTTTTGAGGCTACACTCTTAGACAAAAACTCAACACCAAAGCTTTTCGGGTTACACCGTGTTGTTTAGGAAAAACAAGATAATTTTGCACGATGTGAGATTTCCTTAAAACGTGTTTTCTGACAATTTTGATGAAAGAAAATTCTCCTGTGGGTTCTCTTTTGAGGCTACATGTTTAGATGTACACGCCACACCAAATCCTTTCGAGTTACAACGGGTTGTTTAGGAGATACAAACTAATTTTGTACGATGTGTTAATTCTTCTCATAAAGTGTTTCCAATACATACGTATTTGTCTTTACTCTGCAACACTGTATTTCCTTATAACGTGGTATTCTTACATATTCTTTCGAGAGAAAACTATCCTCTGCGTTCCCTTTTGAATCTACACACTTAGACATACAGGCAACACCAAAGCTTTTCGAGTTACAACGTGTTGTTTCTGAAAAACAAGATTATTTCGCATGATGCGGGATTTCCTTAAAACGTGGTTTTCTGACAAATTTTGACGAAAGAAAATTATCCTGTGGGTTCTCTTTTGAGGCTCCACGTTTAGACGTACACGCCACACCAAATCCTTTCGAGTTACCACGTGTTGTTTAGGAGATACAAGCTAATTTTGTACGATGCGTTATTTTCTGACAAATTTTGACGAAAGAAAATTATCCTGTGGGTTCTCTTTTGAGGCTCCACGTTTAGAAGTACACGCCACACCAAATACTTTCGAGTTACAACGTGTTGTTTAGGAGATACAAGCTAATTTTGTACGATGCGTTATTTCTTCTCATAAAGTGTTTCCAATATTTACTTATTTGTCTTTACTCTGCAACACTGTATTTCCTTATAACGTTGTATTCTTACATGTTCTTTCGAGAGAAATCTCTCCTGTGCGTTCTCTTTAGAGGCTACAGGCTTAGACATACACGCAACACCAAAGCTTTTCGAGTTACAACATGTTGTTTAGGAAAAACAAGATAATTTTGCACGATGCGGGATTTTCTTAAAACGAGGTTTTCTGACAAATTTTGACGAAAGAAAGTTCTCCTGTGGGTTCTCTTTTGAGGCTACACATGCAGACATTTGAGCCACACCAAAACTTTTCGAGTTACAACGTGTTGTTTAGGAGATACAAGCAAATTATTTAGGATGCGTTATTTCCTCTCGTAAAGTGTTTCCAATAAGTACTTATTTGTCTTTACTCTGCAACACTGTATTTCCTTCTAACGTGGTATTCTTACATATTCTTTCGAGAGAAAACTCTCTTGTGCGTTCTCTTTTTGAGGCTACACGCTTAGACAAACACTCAACACCAAAGCTTTTCGAGTTACAACGTGTTGTTTAGGAAAAACAAGATTATTTCGCACGATGTGAGATTTCCTTAAAACGTGTTTTCTGACAAATTTTGATGAAAGAAAATTTTCCTGTGGGTTCTCTTTTGAGGCTACACATTTATACGTACACGTCACACCAAATCTTTTCGAGTTACAACGTGTTGTTTAGGATGCGTTATTTCTTCTCGTAAAGTGTTTCCAATACGTACTTATTTGTCTTTACTCTGCAAAATTGTATTTCCTTATAACGTGGTATTCTTACATATTCTTTCGAGAGAAAACTCTCCTGTGCTTTCTCTTTTGAGTCTCCACGCTTACACATAAACGCAACACCAACGCTTTTCGAGTTACAACATGTTGTTTAGGAAAAAGAAGATGATTTCGCATGATGCGGGATTTCCTTAAAACGTGGTTTTCTGAAAAAATTTGACGAAAGAAAATTCTCCTGTGGGTTCTCTTTTGAGGCTCCATGTTTAGATGTACATGCCACACCAAATCTTTTCGAGTTACAACGTGTTGTTTAAGAGATGCAAGCTAATTTTGTACGATGCATTAATTCTTCTCATAAAGTGTTTCCAATACGTACGTATTTGTCTTTACTTTGCAACACTGTATTTCCTTATAACGTGGTATTCTTACATATTCTTTAGAGAGAAAACTATCCTGTGCATTCCCTTTTGAGGCTACACACTTAGACATACAGGCAACACCAAAGCTTTTCGAGTTAGAACGTGTTGTTTATGAAAAACAAGATAATTTCGCACGATGCGGGATTTCCTTAAAACGTGGTTTTCTGACAAATTTTGACGAAAGAAAATTCTCCTGTGGGTTCTCTTTTGAGGCTTCACGTTTAGACGTGCACGCCACACCAAATCCTTTCGAGTTACCACGTGTTGTTTAGGAGATACAAGCTAATTTTGTATGATGCGTTATTTCTTCTCGTAAAGTATTTTCAATAGGTACGTATTTGTCTTTATTCTGCAACACTGTATTTCCTTATAACGTGGTATTCTTACATATTCTGTCGAGAGAAAACTATCCTGTGCGTTCCCTTTTGAGGCTACACACTTAGACATACAGGCAACACCAAAGCTTTTCGAGTTACAACGTGTTGTTTATGAAAAACAAGATAATTTCGCATGATGCGGGATTTCCTTAAAACGTGGTGTTCTGACAAATTTTGACAAACGAAAATTCTCCTGTTGGTTCTCTTTTGAGGCTACACGTTTAGAAGTGCATGCCACACCAAATCTTTTCGAGTTGCCACGTGTTGTTTAGGAGATACAAGCTAATTTTGTACGATGCGTTATTTCTTCTCGTAAAGTGTTTCCAATAAGTACGTATTTGTCTTTACTCTGCAACACTGTATTTCCTTATAACGTTGTATTCTTACATGTTCTTTGGAGAGAAAAGTCTCCTGTGCGTTCTCTTTAGAGGCTACATGCATAGACATACACGCAACACAAAAGCTTTTCGATTTACAACGTGTTGTTTAGGAAAAACAAGATAATTTTGCACGATGCGGGATATCCTTAAAACGTGGTTTTTTGAGAAATTTTGACGAAAGAAAGTTCTCCTGTGGGTTCTCTTTTGAGGCTACACGTTTAGATGTACGAGCCACACCAAATCTTTTTGAGTTGCAACGTGTTGTTTACGAGATTCCAGCAAATTTTTTACGATTCGTTATTTCTTCTCGTAAAGTGTTTTCAATACGTACTTATTTGTCTTTACTCTGCAACACTGTATTTCCTTATAACGTGGTATTCTTACATATTCTTTCGAGAGAAAAATCTCCTGTGCGTTCCCTTTTGAGGCTACACTCTTAGACAAAAACTCAACACCAAAGCTTTTCGGGTTACACCGTGTTGTTTAGGAAAAACAAGATAATTTTGCACGATGTGAGATTTCCTTAAAACGTGTTTTCTGACAATTTTGATGAAAGAAAATTCTCCTGTGGGTTCTCTTTTGAGGCTACATGTTTAGACGTACATGTCACACCAAATCTTTTCGAGTTACAACGAGTTGTTTAGGAGATACAAGCTAATTTTGTACGATGCGTTATTTCTTCTTGTAAAGTGTTTCCAATATGTACTTATTTGTCTTTACTCTGCAATATTGTATTTCCTTATAACGTGGTATTCTTACATATTCTTTCGAGAGAAAACTGTCCTGTGCGTTCTCTTTTGAGGCTCCACGCTTACACATACACGCAACACCAAAGCTTTTCGAATTACAACATGTTGTTTAGGAAAAAGAAGATGATTTCGCATGATGCGGGATTTCCTTAAAACGTGGTTTTCTGAAAAATTTTGAAGAAAGAAAAATCTCCTGTTGGTTCTCTTTTGAGGCTACATGTTTAGATGTACACGCCACACCAAATCCTTTCGAGTTACAACGTGTTGTTTAGGAGATACAAGCTAATTTTGTACGATGCGTTAATTCTTCTCATAAAGTGTTTCCAATATGTACGTATTTGTCTTTACTCTGCAACACTGTATTTCCTGATAACATGGTATTCTTACATATTCTTTCGAGACAAAATTATCCTATGCGTTCCCTTTTGAGGCTACACACTTAGACATACAGGCAACACCAAAGCTTTTCGAGTTACAACCTGTTTTTTATGAGAAACAAGATTATTTCACATGATGCGGGATTTCCTTAAAACGTGATTTTCTGACAAATTTTGACTAAAGAAAACTCTCCTGTGGGTTCTCTTTTGAGGCTCCACGTTTAGACGTACACGCCACACCAAATCCTTTCGAGTTACCACGTGTTGCTTAGGAGATACAAGCTAATTTTGTACGAAGCGTTATTTCTTCTCCTAAAGTGTTTCCAATACTTACTTATTTGTCTTTACTCTGCAACACTGTATTTCCTTTTAACGTTGTATTCTTACATGTTCTTTCGAGAGAAAACTCTTTTGTGCGTTCTCTTTAGAGGCTACAGGCTTAGACACACAAGCAACACCAAAGCTTTTCTAGTTACAACGTGTTGTTTGGGAAAAACTAGATAATTTTGCACGATGCGGGATTTCCTTAAAACCTGGTTTTCTGACAAATTTTGACGAAAGAAAGTTCTCCTGTGGGTTCTCTTTTGAGGCTACACATGCAGACATATGAGCCACACGAAATCTTTTCGAGTTACAACGTGTTGTTTAGGAGATACAAGCAAATTTTTTACGATGTGTTATTTCTTCTCGTAAAATGTTTCCAATATGTACTTATTTTTCTTTACTCTGCAACACTGTATTTCCTTATAACGTGGTATTCTTACATATTCTTTCGAGAGAAAACTCTCCTGTGCGTTCTCTTTTGAGGCTACACGCTTAGACAAACACTCAGCACCAAAGCTTTTCGAGTTACAACGTGTTGTTAAGGAAAAACAAGATAATTTCGCACGATGTGAGATTTCCTTAAAACGTGTTTTCTGACAAATTTTGATGAAAGAAAATTCTTCTGTGGGTTCTCTTTTGAGGCTACACGTTTAGACGTACATGTCACACCAAATCTTTTCGTGTTACAATGTGTTGTTAAGGAGATACAAGCTAATATTTAAGGATGCGTTATTTCTTCTCATAAAGTGTTTCCAATATGTACTAATTTGTCTTTACTCTGCAAAATTGTATTTCCTTATAACGTGGTATTCTTACATATTCTTTCGAGAGAAATCTCTCCTGTGCCTTCTCTTTTGAGTCTCCACCCTTACACATACACGCAACACCAATGCTTTTCGAGTTACAACATGTTGTTTAGGAAAAAGAAGATGATTTTGCACGATGCGGGATTTCCTTAAAACGTGGTTTTCTGAAAAATTTTGAGGAAAGAAAATTCTCCTGTGGGTTCTCTTTTGAGGCTCCATGTTTACATGTACACGCCACACCAAATCTTTTCGAGTTATAACGTGTTGTTTAAGAGATACAAGCTAATTTTGTATGATGCGTTAATTCTTCTCATAAAGTGTTTCCAATACGTACATATTTGTCTTTACTCTGCAACACTGTATTTCCTTATACCGTGGTATTCTTACATATTCTTTCGAGAGAAAAGTATCCTGTGCGTTCCCTTTTGAGGCTACACACTTAGACATACAGGCAACACCAAAGCTTTTCGAGTTACAACGTGTTGTTAATGAAAAACAAGATTAATTCGCACGATGCGGGATTTCCTTAAAACGTGGTTTTCTGACAAATTTTGATGAATGAAAATTCTACTGTGGGTTCTCCTTTGAGGCTCCACGTTTAGACGTACACGCCACACCAAATCCTTCGAGTTATCACGTGTTGCTTAGGAGATACAAGCTAATTTTTTATGATGCGTTATTTCTTCTCGTAAAGTGTTTCCAATACTTATGTATTTGTCTTTCCTCTGCAACACTGTATTTCCTTATAACGTTGTCTTCTTACATTTTCTTTTGAGAGAAAACTCTCCTGTGCGTTCTCTTTAGAGGCTACAGGCTTAGACATACACGCAACACCAAAGCTTTTCAAGTTACAACGTGTTGTTTAGGAAAAACAAGATAATATTGCACGATGCGGGATTTCCTTAAAACGTGGTTTTCTGACAAATTTTGACGAAAGGAAGTTCTCCTGTGGTTTCTCTTTTGAGGCTACACTTGTAGACGTACGAGCCACACCAAATGTTTTCAAGTTACAACGTGTTGTTTAGGAGATACAAACAAATTTTGTACGATGCGTTATTTCTTCTCGTAAAGTGTTTCCAATACGTACTTATTTGTCTTTAGTCTGCAACATTGTATTTCCTTATAACGTGTTATTCTTACATATTCTTTCGAGGGAAAACACTCCTGTGCGTTCTTTTTTGAGGCTACACGCTTAGACAAATACGCAACGCCAAAGCTTTTCGAGTTACAACGTGTGGTTTAGGAAAAACAAGATAATTTCGCACTATGCAAGATTTCCATAAAACGTGGTTTTCTGAAAAATTTTGATGAAAGAAAGTTCTCCTGTCGGTGCTCTTTTGAGGCTACACGTGTAGAGGTACGAGCCATACCAAATCTTTTCGTGTTACAACGTGTTGTTTAGGAGATACAAGCTAATTTTGTACGATGCCTTATTTCTTCTCTTAAAGTGTTTCCAATAGGTATGTATTTGTCTATACTCTGCAACAGTGTATTTCCTTATAACGTTGTATTCTTACATATTCTTTCGAGAGAAAACTCTCCTGTGCGTTCTCTTTTGAGGCTACACGCTTAGACATACACGCAACACCAAAGCTTTTCTATTTACAACGTGTTGTTTAGGAAAAACAAGATAATTTCGCATGATGCGAGATTTCTTTAAACGTGGTTTCTGACAAATTTTGATGAAAGAAAATTCTCCTTTGGGTTCTCTTTTGAGGCTACACGTTTAGACATACACGTCACACCAAATCTTTTCGAGTTACAACGTGTTGCTTAGGAGATACAAGTTAATTTCGTACGAAGTGTTATTTCTTCTCCTAAAGTGTTTCCAATATGTACTTATTTTTCTATTCTCTGCAAAATTGTATTTCGTTATAACGTGGTATTCTTACATATTCTTTCAAGAGAAAACTCTCCTGTGCATTCTCTTTTGAGGCTACACGCTTAGACATACACGCAACACCAAAGCTTTTCGAGTTACAACGTGTTGTTTAGGAAAAACAAGATAATTTCGCAGGATGCGAGATTTCCTTAAAACGTGGTTTCTGACAAATTTTGATGAAAGAAAATTCTCCTGTGGGTTCTCTTTTGAGGCTACACGTTTCGACGTACACATCACACCAAATCTTTTCGAGTTACAACATGTTGTTTAGGAGATACAAGCTAATTTTTTTCGATGCATTATTTCTTCTCATAAAGTGTTTCCAATATGTACTTATTTGTCTTTACTCTGCAAAATTGTATTTCCTTATAACGTGGTATTCTTACATATTCTTTCAAGAGAAAACGCTCCTGTGCCTTCTCTTTTGAGGCTCCACGCTTACACATACACGCAACACCAAAGCTTTTCAAGTTACAACATGTTGTTTAGGAAAAAGAAGATGATTTCTCATGATGCGGGATTTCCTTAAAACATGGTTTTCTGACAAATTTTTATGAAAGAAAATTCTCCTGTGGGTTCTCTTTTGAGGCTACATGTTTAAATGAACACGCCACACCAAATCTTTTAGAGTTACAACGTGTTGTTTAAGAGATACAAGCTAATTTTGTACGATGCGTTAATTCTTCTCCTAAAGTGTTTCCAATATGTACTTATTTGTCGTTACTCTGCAAAATTGTATTTCCTTATAACGTGGTGTTCTTACATATTCTTTTGAGAGAAAACTCTCCTGTGCCTTCTCTTTTGAGGCTCCACGCTTACACATACACGCAACACCAAAGCTTTTCGAGTTACAAGATGTTGTTTAGGAAAAAGAAGATGATTTCGCACGATGCGGGTTTTCCTTAAAACGTGGTTTTCTGAAAAATTTTGACGAAAGAAAATTCTCCTGTGTGTTCTCTTTTGAGGCTACATGTTTAGATGTATACGCCACACCAAATCTTTTCGAGTTACAACGTGTTGTTTAGGAGATACAAGCTAATTTTGTAAGATGTGTTAATTCTTCTCATAAAGTGTTTCCAATATGTACGTTTTAGTCTTTACTCTGCAACACTGTATTTCCTTATAACGTGGTAATCTTACATATTCTTTCGAGAGAAAACTATCCTGTGCGTTCCCTTTTGAGGCTACACACTTAGACATACAGGCAACACCAAAGCTTTTCGAGTTAGAACGTGTTGTTTATGAAAAACAAGATAATTTCGCACGATGCGGGACTTCCTTAAAACGTGGTGTTCTGACAAATTTTGACGAAAGAATATTCTCCTGTGGGTTCTCTTTTGAGGCTACACGTTTAGACGTGCACGCCACCCCAAATCCTTTCGAGTTACCACGTGTTGTTTAGGAGGTACAAGCTAATTTTTTACGATGCGTTATTTCTTCTCTTAAAGTGTTTCCAATACGTACATATTTGTCTTTACTCTGCAACACTCTATTTCCTTATAACGTTGTATTCTTACATGTTCTTTCGAGAGAAAACTCTCCTGTGCATTCTCTTTAGAGGCTACATGCTTAGACATACACGCAACACCAAAGCTTTCCGAGTTTCAACGTGTTGTTTAGGAAATCAAGATAATGTTGCACGATGCGGGATTTCCTTAAAACGTGGTTTTCTGACAAATATTGACGAAAGAAACTTCTTCTGTGGGTTCTCTTTTGAGGCTACACGTTTAGACGTACGAGCCACACCAAATCTTTTCAAGTTACAACGTGTTGTTTAGGAGATACAAGCAAATTTTTTACGATGCGTTATTTCTTCTTGTAAAGTGTTTCCAATACGTACTTATTTGTCTTTACTCTGCAACACTGTATTTCCTTATAACGTGGTATTCTTACCTATTCTTTCGAGGGAAAACTCTCCTGTGTGTTCTCTTTTCAGGCTACACGCTCAGACATACACGCAACACCAAAGCTTTTCGAGTTACAGCGTGTTGTTTAGGAAAAACAAGATAATTTCGCACGATGCGAGATTTCCTTAAAACGTGGTTTCTGACAAATTTTGATGAATGAAAATTCTCCTGTGGGTTCTCTTTTGAGGCTACACGTTTAGACGTACACGTCACACCAAATCTTTTAGAGTTACAACATGTTGTTTAGGAGATACAAGCTAATTTTGTACGATGCATTAATTCCTCTGGTAAAGTGTTTCCAATACTTATGTATTTGTCTTTACTCTGCAACACTCTATTTCCTTATAACGTTGTATTCTTACATATTCGTTCGAGAGAAAACTCTCCTGTGCGTTCGCTTTAGAGGCTACAGGCTTAAACATACACGCAACACCTAAGCTTTTCGAGTTACAACGTGCTGTTTAGGAAAAAGTAGATAATTTTGCATGATGCGGGATTTCCATAAAACGTTGTTTTCTGACAAATTTTGAAGAAAGAAAGTCCTCCTGTGGGCACTCTTTTGAGGCGGCACGTGTAGACATACGAGCCACACCAAATCTTTTCGAGTTACAACGTGTTGCTTAGGAAATACAAGCAAATTTTGTACGAAGCATTATTTCTTCTCGTAAAGTGTTTCCAATACGTACTTATTTGTCTTTACTCTGCAACACTGTATTTCCTTATAACGTGGTATTCTTACATATTCTTTCGAGGGAAAACTCTCCTGTGCGTACTCTTTTGAGGCTACATGCTTAGACAAACACGCAACGCCAAAGCTTTTCGAGTTACAACGTGTTGTTTAGGAAAAACAAGATAATTTCGCACGATGCGAGATTTCCATAAAACGTGGTTTATTGAAAAATTTTGACTAAAGTAAGTTCTCCTGTAGTTTCTCTTTTGAGGCTACACGTGTAGAGGTATGAGCCACACCAAATATTTTCGAGTTACAACATTTTGTTTAGGAGATACAAGCTAATTTTGTACGATGCGTTATTTCTTCTCTTAAAGTGTTTCCAATATGTACGTATTTGTCTTTACTCTGCAACACTGTATTTCCTTATAAAGTGGTATTCTTACATATTCTTTCAAGAGAAATTTCTCCTATGCGTTCTCTTTTGAGGCTACATGCTTAGACATAAACGCAACCCCAAAGCTTTTCGAGTTACAACGTGTTGTTTAGGAAAAACAAGATAATTTCCCACGATGCGAGATTTCTTTAAAACGTGGTTTCTGACAAATTTGATGAAAGAAAATTCTCCTGTGGGTTCTCTTTTGAGGCTACACGTTTAGACATACACGTCACACCAAATCTTTTCGAGTTACAACGTGTTGTTTAGGAGATACAAGTAAATTTTTTACGATGCGTTATTTCTTCTCCTAAAGTGTTTCCAATATGTACTTATTTGTCTTTACTCTGCAAAATTGTATTTCCTTATAACGTGGTATTCTTACATATTCTTTCGAGAGAAAACTCTCCTGTGCCTTCTCTTTTGAGGCTCCATGCTTACACATACACGCAACACCAAAGCTTTTCGAGTTACAACATGTTGTTTAGGAAAAAGAAGATGATTTCGCACGATGCAGGATTTACTTAAAACGTGGTTTTCTGAAAAATTTTGACGAAAGAAAATTCTCCTGTGGGTTCTCTTTTGAGGCTACAGGTTTAGAAGTACACGCCACGCCAAATCTTTTCGAGTTACAACGTGTTGTTTAGGAGATACAAGCTAATTTTGGACGTTGCCTTAATTCTTCTCGTAAAGTGTTTCCAATACGTACGTATTTGTCTTTACTCTGCAACACTGTATTTCCTTATAACGTGGTATTCTTACATATTCTTTCGAGAGAAAACTATCCTTTGCATTCCCTTTTGAGGTTACACACTTAGACATACAGGCAACACCAAAGCTTTTCGAATTACAACGTGTTGTTTATGAAAAACAAGATAATTTCGCACATTGCGGGATTTCCTTAAACCCTTGTGTTCTGACAAATTTTGACGAAAGAAAATTCTCCTGTGGGTTCTCTTTTGATGCTACACGTTTAGACATGCACTCCACACCAAATCCTTTCGAGTTACCACGTGTTGTTTAGAAGATACAAGCTAATTTTGTACGATGTGTTATTTCTTCTCGTAAAGTGTTTCCAATACGTACGTATTTGTCTTTGTCTGCAACACTGTATTTCCTTATAACGTGGTATTCTTACATATTCTTTCGAGCGAAAACTCTCCTGTGAGTTCTCTTTTGAGGCTACACGTTTAGACATACACACAACACCAAAGCTTTTCGAGTTACAACGTGTTGTTTAGGAAAAACTAGATAATTTCGCATGATGCGAGATTTCCATACATGTGGTTTTCTGAAAAATTTGACGAAAGAAAGTTCTCCTGTGGGTTCTTATTTGATGCGACACTTGTAGAGGTACGGGCCACACCAAATCTTTTCGAGTTACAAAGTGTTGTTTAGGAGATACAAGCTAATTTTTTATGATGCGTTATTTCTTCTCTTAAAGTTTTTCCAATACGTAAGTAGTTGTCTTTACTCTACAACACTGTATTTCCTTATAACGTGGTATTCCTACATATTCTTTCGAAAGAAAACTCTCCTGTGCGTTCTCTTTTGAGGCTACACGCTTAGACATACACGCAACCCCAAAGCTTTTCAATTCACAACGTGTTGTTTAGGAAAAACAAGATAATTTTGCACGATGCGAGATTTCCGTAAACGTGGTTTCTGACAAATTTTGATGAAAGAAAATTCTCCTGTGGGTTCTCTTTTGAGGATACACGTTTAGACGTACACGTCACACCAAATATTTTCGAGTTACAACGTGTTGTTTAGGAGATACAAGCTAATTTTTTACGATGCATTATTTCTTCTCGTAAAGTGTTTCCAATATGTACTTATTTATCTTTACTCTGCAAAATTGTATATCCTTTTAAGGTGGTATTCTTACATATTCTTTAGAGAGAAAACTCTCCTGTGCCTTCTCTTTTGAGGCTCCACGCTTACACATACACGCAATACCAAAGCTTTTCGAGTTACAACATGTTGTTTAGGAAAAAGAAGATGATTTTGCATGATGCGGGATATCCTTAAAATTTTCTGAAAAATTTTGACAAAAGAAAATTCTCCTGTGGGTTCTCTTTTGATGCTACATGTTTAGACGTACACGCCACACCAAATCTGTTCGAGTTACAACGTGTTGTTTAGGAGATACAAGCTACTTTTTTACAATGCGTTAATTCTTCTCATAAAGTGTTTCCAAGTAGTACGTGTTTGTCTTTACTCTCAACATTGTATTTCCTTATAACGTGGTCTTCTTACATATTCTTTCGATAGAAAACTGTCCTGTGCGTTCCCTTTTGTGGCTACACACTGAGATATACAGGCAACACCAAAGCTATTCAAGTTACAACATGTAGTTTAGGAAAAAGAAGATGATTTCGCAAGATGCGGGATTTCCTTAAAACGTGGTTTTCTGAAAAATTTTGACGAAAGAAAATTCTCCTGTGGGTTCTCTTTTGAGGCTGCACGTTTAGACGTACACGCCACACGAAATCCCTTTGAGTCACAACGTGTTGTTTAGGAGATACAAGCTAATTTTGTAGATGCGTTATTTCTTCTCGTTAAGTGTTTCCAATACGTACATATTTGTCTTTACTCTGCAACACTGTATTTCCATATATCGTGGTTTTCTTACATATTCTTTCGAGAGAAACCTCTCCTGTGCATTCTCTTTTGAGGCTACATGCTTAGACATACACGCAACACCAAAGCTTGTCGAGTTACAACGTGTTGTTTTGGAAAAACAAAATAATTTCGCACGATGCGGGATTTCCTTAAAACGTGGTTGTCTGACAAATTTTGACGAAAGAAAATTCTCCTGTGCGTTCCCTTTTGAGGCTACATGTTTAGACGTACACGCCACACCAAATCTTTTCGAGTTACAACGTGTTGTTTAGGAGATACAAGCTAATTTTGTACGATACATTATTTCTTCTTGTAAAGTGTTTCCAATAAGTACCTATTTGTCTTTACTCTGCAACAGTGTATTTCCTTATAACATGGTATTCTTACATATTCTTTCGAGAGAAAACTCTTCTGTGCGTTCTCTTCTGAGGCTACACGCGTAGACATACACGCAACACAAAAGCTTTTTGAGTTACAACGTGTTGTTTAGGAAAAACAAGATAATTTTGCACGATGCGGGATTTCCTTAAAAGGTGGTTTTCTGACAAATTTTGACGAAAGAAAATTCTCCTGTGGGTTCTCTTTTGAGGCTACACGTTTAGATGTAAACACCACACCAAATCTTTTCGAGTTACAACGTGTTGTTTAGGAGGTACAAGCTAATTTTTTACCATGAGTTTTTTCCTCTCGTAAAGTGTTTCCATACGTACATATTTGTCTTTACTCTGCAACACTGTATTTCCATATAACGTGGTATTCTTATATATTCTTTCGAGAGAAAACTCTCCTGTGCGTTCTCTTTTGAGGCTACACGCTTAGACATACACGCAACACCAAAACTTTTCGAGGTACAAGGTGTTGTTTTGGAAAAACAAGATAATTTCGCACGATGCGGGATTTCCATAAAACGTGGTTTTCTGGAAAATTTTGACGAAAGAAAATTCTCCTGTGGGTTCACTTTTGAGGCTACACGTTTAGATGTAAACGCCACAACAAATCTTTTCGAGTTACAACGTGTTGTTTAGGAGATACAAGCTAATGTTTTACCATGCGAGAAGAAATACCGAATGTTGCAGAGTAAAGACAAATACATAAGTATTGGAAACACTTTATGAGAAGAAATAATGCATCGTACAAAATTAGCTTGTATCTCCTAAACAACACGTTGTAACTCGAAAAGAATTGGTGTGGCATGTATGTCTAAAGGTGTAGCCTCAGAAGAGATCCCATAGGAGAATTTTCTTTCATCAAAATTTTTCAGAAAATCACGTTTTCAGGAAATCCCGCATCGTGCGAAATTATCTTGTTTTTCCTAAACAACACGTTGTAACTCGAAGAGCTTTGGTGTTGCATGTATGTCTTAGTGTGTAGCCTCAAAAGGGAACACACAGGATAGTTTTCTCTCTAAAGAATATGTAAGAATACCACGAATAAGGAAATACAGTGTTGCAGAGTAAAGACAAATACGTACGTATAGGAAACACTTTACTAGAAGAATTAACGCGTCTTACAAAATTAGCGTGTATCTCCTTAACAACACGTTGTAACTCGAAAAGATTTGGTGTGGCATGTATAACTAAACGTGTAGCCTCAAATGAGAACCCACAGGAGAATTTTCTTTCGTCAAAATTTTTCAGAAAACCACGTTTTAAGGAAATCCCGCATCATGCCAAATCATCTTCTTTTTCCTAAACAACATGTTGTAACTCGAAAAGCTTTGGTGTTGCGTGTAGGTCTAAGCGTGGAACCTCAAAAGAGAAGGCACAGGAGAGTTTTCTCTCGAAAGAACACGTAAGAATTCAACGTTATAAGGAAATACAGTGTTGAAGAGTAAAGACAAATACATATGTATTGGAAACACTTTGCAAGAAGAAATAACGCATCGTACAAAATTAGCTTGTATCTCCTAAACAACACGTGGTAACTCGAAAGGATTTGGTGTGACGTGTACGTCTAAATGCGTAGCCTCAAAAGAGAACCCACAGGAGAATTTTCTTTCGTCAAAATTTGTCAGAAAACCACGATTTAAGGAAATCCTGCATTGTGCGAAGTTATCTTGTTTTTCATAAACAACACGTTGTAACTCGAAACGCTTTGGTGTTGCCTGTATGTCTAAGTGTGTAGCCTCAAAAGGGAATGCCCAGGATAGTTTTCTCTCGAAAGATTATGTAAGAATACCACGTTATAAGGAAATACAGTGTGGCAGAGTAAAGACAAATACCTACATATTGGAAACACTTTACGAGAAGAATTAGCGCATCATAAAAAATTAGCTTATATCTCCTAAACAACACGTTGTAATTCGAAAAGATTTGGTGTGGCGTGTACGTCTAAACGTGTAGCCTCAAAAGAGAACACACAGGAGAATTTTCTTTCGTTAAAATTTTTCAGAAAACCACGTATTTAGGAAATCCCGCATCGTGCAACATCATCTTCTTTTTCCTAAACAACATGTTGTAACTCGAAAAGCTTTAGTCTTGCGTGTATGTCTAAGCACGGAGCCTCAAAAGAGAAGGCACAGGAGAGTTTTCTCTCGAAAGAATATGTAAGAATACCACGTTATAAGGAAGTGCAATTTTGCAGAGTAAAGTCAAATAAGTACATATTGGAAACACTTTACGAGAAGAAATAATGCATCATAAAAAATTAGCTTGTATCTCCTAAACAACACGTTGTAACTCGAAAAGATTTGGTGTGACGTGTACGTCTAAACGTGTAGCCTCAAAAGAGAACCGACAGGAGAATTTTCTTTCATCAAAATTTGTCAGAAACCACGTTTTAAGGAAATCTCGCATCGTACGAAACTATCTTGTTTTCCCTAAACAACACGTTGTAACTCGAAAAGCTCTGGCGTTATGTGTATGTCTAAGCATGTAGCCTCAAAGGAGAACGCACAGGAGAGTTTTCTCTCAAAAGAATATGTAAGAATACCAAGTTATAAGGAAATACAGTGTTGCAGAGTAAAGACAAACACGTACGTATTGGAAACACTTTACGAGAAGAATTAAAGCACAGTACAAACTTAGCTTGTATTTCCTAAACAACACGTTGTAACTCGAAAAGATTTGGTGTGGCGTGTACGTCTAAACGTGGACCCTCAAAAGAGAACCCACAGGAGAATTTTCTTTCGTTAAAATTTTTCAGAAAACCACGTTTTAAGGAAATCCCGCATGGTGCCAAATCATCTTCTTTTTCCTAAACAACATGTTGTAACTCGAAAAGCTTTGGTGTTGCCTGTATGTCTAAGCGTGGAGCCTCAAAAGAGAACGCTCAGGAGAGTTTTCTCTCGAAAGAATATGTAAGAATACCACGCTATAAAGAAATACAATTTTGCAGAGTAAAGGCAATTAAGTACATATTGGAATCACTTTACGAGAAGAAATAACGCATCATACAAAATTAGCTTGTATCTCCTAAACAACACGTTGTAACTCGAAAAGATTTGGTGTGACGTGTACGTCTAAACGTGTAGCCTCAAAAGAGAACCCACAGGAGAATTTTCTTTCATCAAAATTTGTCAGAAACCACGTTTTATGGAAATCTCGCATCGAGCGAAATTATCTATTTTTTCCTAAACAACACGTTTTAACTCGAAAAGCTCTGGTGTTGAGTGTTTGTCTAAGCATGTAGCCTCAAAAGAGAACGCACAGGAGAGTTTTCTCTCGAAAGAATATGTAAGAATACCACGTTATAAGGAAATACAGTGTTGCAGAGTAAAGACAAACACGTACGTATTGGAAACACTTTACGAAAAGAATTAATGCATAGTACAAAATTAGGTTGTATCTCCTAAACAACAAGTTGTAACTCAAAACTTTTGGTGTGGTGTGTACGTCTAAACGTGTAGCCTCAAAAGAGAACCCACAGGAGAATTTTCTTTCTTCAAAATTTTTCAGAAAACCACGTTTTAAGGAAATTCCGCATCGTGCGAAATCACCTTCTTTTTCCTAAACAACATGTTGTAACTAGAAAAGCATTGGTGTTGCGTGTATGTGTAAGCGTGGAGCCTCAAAAGAGAAGGCACAGGAGAGTTTTCTCTCGAGAGAATATGTAAGAATACCACGTTACAAGGAAATACAATTTTGCAGAGTAAAGACAAATAAGTACATATTGGAAACACTTTAGGAGAAGAATTAACGCATCGTACAAAATTAGCTTGTATCTCCAAAACAACACATTGTAACTCGAAAAGATTTGGTGTGGCGTGTTCATTTAAACATGTAGCCTCAAAAGAGAACCCACAGGATAATTTTCTTTCTTCAAAATTTGTCAGAAAACCACGTTTTAAGGAAATCCCGTATCGTGCGAAATCATCTTCTTTTTGCTAAACAAAACGTTATAACTCGAAAAGCTTTGGTGTTGCGTGTATGTGTAAGCATGGAGCCTCTAAAGAGAACGCACAGGAGAGTTTTCTCTCGAAAGAAATTGTAAGAATACAACATTATAAGGAAATACAGTGTTGCAGAGTAAAGACAAATACGTACGTATTGGAAAAACATTACGAGAAGAAATATTGCATCGTACAAAATTTGCTTGTACCTCCTAAACAACACGTGGTAATTCGAAAGGATTTGGTGTGGTGTGTACGTCTAAACGTGTAGCCTCAAAAGAGAACCCACAGGAGAATTTTCTTTCTTCAAAATTTGTCAGAAAACCACGTTTTAAGGAAATCCCGCATCGTGCGAAATTATCTTGTTTTTCATAAACAACACGTTGTACCTCGAAAAGCTTTGGTGTTGCCTGTATATCTAAGTGTGTAGCCTCAAAAGGGAGCGCACAGGATAGTTTTCTCTCGAAAGAATATGTAAGAATACCACGTTATAAGGAAATACAGTGTTGCAGAGTAAAGACAAATACTTACATATTGGAAAAACTTTACGAAAAGAATTAACGCATAGTACAAAATTAGCTTGAATCTCCTAAACAACACATTGTTACTCGAAAAGATTTGCTGTAGCGTGTACGTCTAAACGTGTAGCCTCAAAAGAGAACCCACAGGAGAATTTTCTTTCGTAAAAATTTTTCAGAAAACCACGTTTTAAGGAAATCCCGCATTGTGCGAAATCATCTTTTTCCTAAACAACATGTTGTAACTCGAAAAGCTTTGGTGTTGCGTGTATGTCTAAGTGTGGAGCCTGAAAAGAGAAGGCACAGAAGAGTTTTCTCTCGAAAGAATATGTAAGAATACCACATTATACGGAAATACAATTTTGCAGAGTAAAGACAAATAAGTACAAATTGGAAATATGTTACGGGAAGAAATAACGCATCGTACAAAATTAGCTTGTATCTCCTAAACAACACGTTGTAACTCGAAAAGATTTGGTGTGAGGTGTACGTCTAAACGTGTAGCCTCAAAAGAGAACCCACTGGAGAATTTTCTTTCATCAAAATTTGTCAGAAACCACATTTTAAGGAAATCTCGCATCGTGCGAAATTATCTTATTTTTCCTAAACAACACATTGTAACTCGAAAACCTTTGCTGTTTCGTGTATGTCTAAGCATGTAGCCTCAAAATAGAACACCCAGGAGAGTTTTCTCTCGAAAGAATATGTAAGAATATTACGTTATAAGGAAATACAGTGTTGCAGAGTAAAGACAAATACTTACGTATTGGAAACACTTTAAGAGAAGAAATAACGTGTCGTACAAAATTAGTTTGTATCTCCTAAACAACACGTTGTAACTCGAAAAGATTTGGTGAGGCTCGTACGTCTACACGTGCAACCTCAAAAGAGAAACCACAGGAGAATTTTCTTTCTTCAAAATTTGTCAGAAAACCACGTTTTAAGGAAATCCCGCATTGTGCGAAATTATCTTGTTTTTCATAAGCAACACGTTGTACCTCGAAAAGCTTTGGTGTTGCCTGTATATCTAAGTGTGTAGCCTCAAAAGGGAACGCACAGGACAGTTTTCTCTCGAAAGAATATGTAAGAATACCACGTTATAAGGAAATACAGTGTTGCAGAGTAAAGACAAATACTTACATATTGGAAAAACTTTACGAGAAGAATTAACGCATAGTACAAAATTAGCTTGAATCTCCTAAACAACACATTGTTACTCGAAAAGATTTGCTGTAGCGTGTACGTCTAAACGTGTAGCCTCAAAAGAGAACCCACAGGAAAATTTTCTTTCGTCAAAATTTTTCAGAAAACCACGTTTTAAGGAAATCCCGCATCGTGCGAAATCATCTTTTTCCTAAACAACATGTTGTAACTCGAAAAGCTTTGGTGTTGCGTGTATGTGTAAGTGTGGAGACTGAAAAGAGAAGGCACAGAAGAGTTTTCTCTCGAAAGAATATGTAAGAATACCACATTATAAGGACATACAATTTTGCAGAGTAAAGACAAATAAGTACAAATTGGAAATATTTTACGGGAAGAAATAACGCATCGTACAAAATTAGCTTGTATCTCCTAAACAACACGTTGTAACTCGAAAAGATTTGGTGTGAGGTGTACGTCTAAACGTGTAGCCTCAAAAGAGAACCGACAGGAGAATTTTCTTTCATCAAAATTTGTCAGAAACCACGTTTTAAGGAAATCTCGCATCGTGCGAAATTATCTTATTTTTCCTAAACAACACATTTTAACTTGAAAACCTTTGCTGTTGCGTGTATGTCTAAGCATGTAGCCTCAAAAGAGAACACCCAGGAGAGTTTTCTCTCGAAAGAATATGTAAGAATACTACGTTATAAGGAAATACAGTGTTGCAGAGTAAAGACAAATACGTACGTATTGGAAACACTTTAAGAGAAGAAATAACGTGTCGTACAAAATTAGCTTGTATCTCCTAAACAACACGTTGGAACTCGAAAAGATTTGGTGAGGCTCGTACGTTTACACGTGTAGCCTCAAAAGAGAACCCACAGGAGAACTTTCTTTCGCCAAAATTTGTCAGAAAACCACGTTTTAAGGAAATCCTGCATCGTGCAAAATTATCTTGTTTTTCCTAAACAACACGTTGTAACTCGAAAAGCTTTGGTGTTGCGTGTATGTCTAAGCGTGTAGCCTCTAAAGAGAACGCACAGGAGAGTTTTCTCTCGAAAAAACATGTAAGAATACAACGTTATAAGAAAATACAGTTTTGCAGTGTAAAGACAAATACGTATGTATTGGAAACACTTTACGAGAAGAAATAATGCATCTTACAAAATTATCTTGTATCTCCTAAACAACACGTGGTAACTCGAAAGGATTTGGTGTGGTGTGTACGTCTAAACGTGTAGCCTCAAAAGAGAACCCACAGGAGAATTTTCTTTCGTTAAAATTTTTCAGAAAACCACGTATTAAGGAAATCCCGCATCGTGCGAAATCATCTTCTTTTTCCTAAACAACATGTTGTAACTCGAAAAGCTTTAGTGTTGCGTGTATGTCTAAGCGTGGAGCCTCAAAAGAGAAGGCACAGGAGAGTTTTCTTTCAAAAGAATAGGTAAGAATACCACGTTATAAGGAAATACAGTGTTGTAGAGTCAACAAAAATACATATGTATTGGAAACACTTTAGGAGAAGAAATAACGCATCATACAAAATTAGCTTGTATCTCCTAAACAACACGTTATAATTCGAAAAGATTTGGTGTGATGTGTACGTCTAAACGTGTAGCCTCAAAAGAGAACCCACAGGAGAATTTTCTTTCATCAAAATTTGTCAGAAACCACGTTTTAAGAAAATCTCGCATCGTGCGAAATTATCTTGTTTTTCCAAACAACACGTTGTAAATCGAAAAGCTTTGGGGTTGCGTGTATTTCTAAGCGTGTAGCCTCAAAAGAGAACGCACAGAAAAGTTTTCTCTCGAAAGAATATGTTGGAATACCACCTTATAAGGAAATACGGTGTTGCAGAGTAAAGACAACTAAGTACGTATTGGAAACACTTTAAGAGAAGAAATAATGCATCGTACAAAATTAGCTTGTATCTCCTAAACAACACGTTGTAACTCGAAAAGATTTGGTGTGGCTCGTACCTCTACACGTGTAGTCTCAAAAGAGAACCCACAGGAAAACTTTTTTCATCAAAATTTTTCAGAAAACCACGTTTTATGGAAATCTCGCATCGTGCGAAATAATCTTGTTTTTCCTAAACAACACGTTGTAACTCGAAAAGCCTTGGTGTTGCGTGTATGTCTAAGCGTTGTGCCTCAAAAGAGAATGCACAGGAGAGTTTTTCCTCGAAAGAATATGTAAGAATACCACGTTATAAGGAAATACAGTGTTGCAGAGAAAGACAAATACGTACGTTTTGGAAACACTTTACGAGAAGAAATAACACATCATGCAAAATTAGCTTGTATCTCCTAAACAAAACGTGGTAACTCGAAAGGATTTGGTGTGGCGTGCACGTCTATACGTTTAGCGTCAAAAGAGAACCCACAGGAGAATATTCTTTTGTCAAAATTTGTCAGAAAACCATGTTTTAAGGAAATCCCACATCGTGCGAAATTATCTTTTTATTCATAAACAACACGTTGTAACTCGAAAAGCTTTGGTGTTGCCTGTATGTCTAAGTGTGTAACCTCAAAAGGGAACGCACAGGATAGTTTTCTCTCGAAAGAATATGTAAGAATACCACGTTATAAGGAAATACAGTGTTGCAGAGTAAAGACAAATACTTACGTATTGGAAACACCTTACGAGAAGAATTAACGCATCTTACAAAATTAGCTTGTATCTTCTAAAGAACAGGTTGTAACTCGAAAAGATTTGGTGTGGCGTGTACGTCTAAACGTATAGCCTCAAAAGAGAACACACAGGAGAATTTTCTTTCGTCAAAATTTTTCAGAAAACTACGTTTTAATGAAATCCCGCATCGTGCGATATCATCTTCTTTTTCCTAAACAACATGTTGTAACTCGAAAAGCTTTCGTGTTGCGTGTATGTGTAAGCATGGAGCCTCAAAAGAGAAGGCACAGGAGGGTTTTCTCTCGAAAGAATATGTAAGAATACCACGTTATTAGGAAATACAATTTTGCAGAGTAAAGACAAATAAGTATATATTGGGAACACTTTTCTAGAAGAAACAAAGCATCGAACAAAATTAGCTTGTATCTCCTAAACAACACGTGGTAACTCGAAAAGTTTTGGTTTGGCGTGTACGTCTAAACGTGTAGCCTCAAAAGAGAACACAAAGGGGAATTTTCTTTCGTCAAAATTTGTCAGAAAACCACGTTTTAAGGAAATCCCGCATCCTCCGAAATTATCTTGTTTTTCCTAAACAACACGTTGTAACTCGAAAAGCTTTGGTGTTGCGTGTATGTCTAAGCATGTAGCTTCAAAAGAGAATGAACAGGAGAGTTTTCTCTCGAAAGAACATGTAGGAATACAACGTTATAAGGAAATACAGTGTTGCAAAGTAAAGACAAAAAGTACATATTGGAAACACTTTACGAGAAGAAATTACGCATCATACAATATTAGCTTGTATCTCCTAAACAACAAGTGGAAACTCGAAAACATTTGGTTTGGCGTGTACGTCTAAAAGTGAAGCCTCAAAAGAGAAACCACTGTAGAAATTTCTTTCTTCAAAATTTGTCAGAAAACCACGTTTTAACGAAATCCCACATCCTACAAAATTATCTTGTTTTCCTAAACAACAAGTTGTAACTCGAAAATCTTTGGTGTTGCGTGTATGTTTAAGTGTGTAGCCTCAAAAGGGAATGCACAGGAGAGTTTTTTCTCTCGAAAGAATATGTAAGAACACCACGTTATAAGGAAATACAGTGTTGCAGAGAGAAGACAAATACGTACATATTGGAAACACTTTAAGAGCAGAAATAAATCATTGTACAAAATTGGCTTGTATCTCCTAAACAACACGTTGTAACTCGAAAAGATTTCATGTGACATGTACGTCTAAACATGTAGCCTCAAAAGAGAACCGACAGTAGAATTTTCGTACATCAAAATTTGTCAGAAACCACGTTTTAACGAAATCTCGCATCGTGCGAAATTATCTAGTTTTTCCTAAACAACACGTTGTAACTCGAAAATCTTCTGTGTTGCTTGTATGGCTAAGCGTGTAGACTCAAAGGAGAATGCACAGGAGAGTTTTCTCTCGAAAGAATATGTAAGAATACCACGTTATAAGGAAATACAGTGTTGCAGAGTAAAGACAAAAGCGTATGTATTGGAAACACTTTACAAGAAGAAATAACGCATCATACTAAATTAGCTTGTATCTCCTAAACAACAGGTTGTAACTCGAAAGGATTTGGTGTGGCATGTACGTCTAAACGTGTAGCCTCAAAAGAGAACCGACAGGAGAATTTTCTATCTTCAAAATATGTGAGAAAACCACGTTTTAAGGAAATCCCTCATCGTGCAAAATTATCTTCTTTTTACTAAACAACAAGTTGTAACTCGAAAAGTTTTGGTGTTGCGTGTATGTCTAAGCGCGTAGCCTCAAAAGAGAACGCAAAGGAGAGTATTTTCTCGATAGATTTGTAAGAATACCACGTTATAAGGAAATACAGTGTTGCAGAGTAAAGACAAATACGTACGTATTGGAAACACTTTACGAGAAGAAATAACGCATTGTACAAAATTAGCTTGTATCTCCTAAACAACACGTTGTAACTCGAAAAGATTTGATGTGGCGTGTACGTCTAAACGTGTAGCCTCAAAAGAGAACCCACAGGAGAATTTTCTTTGGTCAAATTTGTCAGAAAAACACGTATTAAGGAAATCCTGCATCGTGCGAATTTATCTTGTTTTTCCTAAACAACACGTTGTAACTCAAAAAGCTGTTGTGTTGCGTGTATGTCTCAGTGTATAGCCTCAAAAGAGAACACACAGGAGAGTTTTCTCTCGAAAGAATATGTAAGAATACCAGGTTATAAGGAAATACAGTGTTGCAGAGTAAAGACAAATACGTACGTATTGGAAACCCTTAAACTTTAAGAGATGAAATAAAGCATCGTACAAAATTAGCTCGTATCTCCTAAACAACACGTTGTAACTTGAAATGACTTGGTGTGGAGTGTACGCCTAAACGTGTAGCCTCAAAAGAGAACCCATAGGAGAATTTTCTTTCGTCAAAATTTTCAGAAAACCACGTTTTAAGGAAATCCTGCATCGTGCAAAATTATCGTGAGAGAGTATCTTGTTTTTCCTAAACAACACGTTGTAATTCGAAAAGCTTTGGTCTTGCGTGTATGTCTAAGCATGTAGCCTCAAAAGAGAACGCACAGGAGAGTTTTCTCTCGAAAGAATATGTAAGAATGCCACGTAATAAGGAAATACAGTGTTGCAGAGTAAAGACAAATAAGTACTTATTGGAAACACTTTATGAGAAGAAATAACGCATTGTAAAAAATTAGTTTGTATCTCCTAAACAACACGTTGTAACTCGAAAAAATTTGGTGTGGCGTGTACGTCTAAATGTGTAGCCTCAAAAGAAAACCCACAGGAGAATTTTCTTTGGTAAAAATTTGTCAGAAAACCACGTATTAAGGAAATCCAGCATCGTGCGAAATTATCTTGTTTTTCGTAAACAACGCGTTGTAACTCGAAAAGCTTTGGTGTTGTGTCTATGTCTAAGCATGTAGCCTCAAAAGAGAACACACAGAAGAGTTTTCTCTCGAAAGAATATGTAAGAATACCACGTTATAAGGAAGTACAATGTTGCAGAATAAAGACAAATACTTACATATTGGAAACCCTTAAAATTAGAGAGATGAAATAAAGCATCATACAAAATTAGCTTGTATCTCCTAAACAACACGTTGTAACTCGAAAAGATTTGGTGTGGCGTGTACGTCTAAACGTGTAGCCTCAAAAGAGAACCACAGGACAATTTTCTTTCGTCAAAATTTGTCAGAAAACCACGTTTTAAGGAAATCCCGCATCGTGAGAAATTATTTTGTTCTTCCTAAACAACACGTTGTAATTCGAAAAGCTTTGGTGTTGCGTGTATGTCTAAGCGTGTAGCCTCAAAAGAGAACGCACAGGAGAGTTTTCTCTCGAAAGAATATGTAAGAATACCACGTTATAAGGAAATAAGTGTTACAGAGTAAAGACAAACACATAAGTATTGGAAACACTTTACAAGAAGTAATAATGCATCGTACAAAATTAGCTTGTGTCTCCTAAACAACACGTTGTAACTCGAAAAGATTTGGTGTGGCGTTTACAACTAAACATGTAGCTTCAAAAGAGAACCCACAGGAGAATTTTCTTTCGTCAAAATTTTCAGAAAACCACGTTTTAAGGAAATCCGCATCGTGCGAAATTATCTTGTTTTTCCTAAACAACAGGTTGTAATTCGAAAAGCTTTGGTGTTGCGTGTATGTGTAAGCATGTAGCCTCGAAAGAGAACGCACAGGAGAGTTTTCTCTCGAAAGAATATGCAAAAATACCACGTTATAAGGAAATACAGTGTTGCAGAGTAAAGGCAAATACGTATGTATTGGAAAAATTTAAACTTTATGAGAAGAAATAACGCATCGTACAAAATTAGCTTGTATCTCCTAAACAACACGTTGTAACTCGAAAAGATTTGGTGTGGTGTGTACATCTAAACGTGTAGCCTCAAAAGAGAACCCACAGGAGTATTTTCATTCGTCAAAATTTGTCAGAAAACCACGTTTTAAGGAAATCCCGCATCGTGCTAAATTATCTTGTTTTTCCTAAACAACAAATTGTAATTCGAAAAGCTTTGGTGTTGCGTGTATGTTTAATCGTGTAGCCTCAAAAGAGAATGCACAGGAGAGTTTTCTCTCGAAAGAATATGTAAGAATACCACGTTATAAGTAAATACAGTGTTGCAGAGTAAAGACAAATACATACTTATTGGAAACACTTAAACTTTACGAGAAGAAATAAGGCATCATACAAAATTAGTTTGTATCTCCTAAACAACACGTTATAACTCGAAAAGATTTGGTGTGGTGTGTACGTCTAACGTGTAGCCTCAAAGGAGAACCACAGGACAATTTTCTTTCGTCAATATTTGTCAGAAAACCACGTTTTAAGGAAATCCTGCATCGTGCGAAATTATCTTGTTTTTCCTAAACAACACGTTGTAACTCGAAAAGCTTTGGTGTTGCGTGTATGTCTAAGCGTGTAGCCTCAAAAGAGAATGCACAGGAGAGTTTTCTCTCGAAAGAATATGTAAGAATACCACGTTATATGGAAATACATTGTTGCAGAGTAAAGACAAATAAGTACGTATTGGAAACACTTTACAAGAGGTAATAACGCATCGTACAAAATTAGCTTGTATCTCCTAAACAAAACGTTGTAACTCGAAAAGATTTGGTGTAGCGTTTACAACTAAACATGTAGCCTCAAAAGAGAACCCACAGGAGAATTTTCTTTCGTCAAAATTTTTCAGAAAACCACGTTTTAAGGAAATCCCGCATCGTGTGAAATTATCTTGTTTTTCCTAAACAACAGGTTGTAATTCGAAATGCTTTGGTGTTGCGTGTATGTCTAAGCATGTAGCCTCTAAAGAGAACGCACAGGAGAGTTTTTCTCTCTAAAGAATATGCAAGATTACCACGTTATAAGGAAATACAGTGTTGCAGAGTAAAGGCAATTACATACATATTGGACACATTAAAACTTTACGAGAAGAAATAACGCATCTTAAAAAATTAGCTTGAATCTCCTAACCAACACGTTTTAACTCGAAAGGATTTGGTGTGGCGTGTACGTCTAAACGTGTAGCCTCAAAAGAGAACCCACAGGAGTATTTTATTTCGTCAAAATTTGTCAGAAAACCACGTTTTAAGGAAATCCCGCATCGTGCGAAATTATCTTGTTTTTCCTAAACAACACACTGTAACTCGAAAAGCTTTGGTGTTGCGTGTATGTCTACGCGTGTAGCCTCAAAAGAGAATGCACAGGAGAGTTTTCTCTCGAAAGAATATGTAAGAATACCACGTTATAAGGAAATACAGTGTTGCAGAGTAAAGACAAATACGTACTTATTGGAAACACTTAAACTTTACGAGAAGAAATAAGGCATCGTACAAAATTACTTTGTATCTCCTAAACAACACGCTGTAACTCGAAAGGATTTGGTGTGGCGTGTACGTCTAAACGTGTAGCCTCAAAAGAGAACCCACAGGAGAGTTTTCTTTCGTCAAAATTTGTCAAAACCCACGTTTTAAAGAAATCCCGCATCGTGCGAAATTATCTTGTTTTTCCTAAACAACATGTTGTAACCCGAAAAGGTTTGGTGTTGCGGGTATATCTAAGCGTGTAGCCTCAAAGGAGAACGCACAGGAGAGTTTTCTCCCAAAAGATTATATAGGAATACCACATTATAAGGAAATACAGTGTTGCAGAGTAAAGACAAATACATTCTTATTGGAAACACTTAAACTTTATGAGTAGAAATAACACATAGTACAAAATAAGCTTGTATCTCCTAAACAACACGATATAACTCGAAAGGATTTGGTGTGGCTTGTACGTCTAAACGTGTACCCTCAAAAGAGAACCCACAGGAGAATTTTCTTTCGTCAAAATTTGTCAGAAAACCACGTTTTAAGGAAATCCCGCATCGTGCGAAATTATCTTGTTTTTCCTAAACAACACGTTGTAACTCGAAAAGCTTTGGTGTTGCGTGTATGTCTAAGCGTGTAGCCTCAAAAGAGAATGCACAGGAGAGTTTTCCCTCGAAAGAATATGTAAGAATACCACGTTATATGGAAATACATTGTTGCAGACTAAAGACAAATACGTACGTATTGGAAACACTTTACGAGAGGTAATAACGCATCGTACAAACTTAGCTTGTATCTCCTAAACAAAAAGTTGTAACTCGAAAAGATTTGGTGTGGCCTTTACAACTAAACATGTAGCCTCAAAAGAGAACCCACAGGAGAATTTTCTTTCGTCAAAATTTTTCAGAAAACCACGTTTTAAGGAAATCCCGCATCGTGTGAAATTATCTTGTTTTTCCTAAACAACAGGTTGTAATTCGAAATGCTTTGGTGTTGCGTGTATGTCTAAGCATGTAGCCTCTAAAGAGAACGCACAGGAGAGTTTTTCTCTCCAAAGAATATGCAAGATTACCACGTTATAAGGAAATACAGTGTTGCAGAGTAAAGGCAATTACGTACGTATTGGACACATTTAAACTTTACGAGAAGAAATAACGCATCTTAAAAAATTAGCTTGTATCTCCTAAACAACACGTTTTAACTCGAAAGGATTAGGTGTGGCGTGTACGTCTAAACGTGTAGCCTCAAAAGAGAACCCACAGGAGTATTTTATTTCGTCAAAATTTGTCAGAAAACCACGTTTTAAGGAAATCCCGCATCGTGCGTAATTATCTTGTTTTTCCTAAACAACACATTGTAACTCGAAAAGCTTTGGTGTTGCGTGTATGTCTAAGCGTGTAGCCTCAAAAGAGAATGCACAGGAGAGTTTTCTCTCGAAAGAATATGTAAGAATACCACGTTATAAGAAAATACAGTGTTGCAGAGTAAAGACAAATACGTACTTATTGGAAACACTTAAACTTTACGAGAAGAAATAAGGCATCTTACAAAATTAGTTTGTATCTCCTAAATAACACGCTGTAACTCGAAAAGATTTGGTGTGGCGTGTACGTCTAAACGTGTAGCCTCAAAAGAGAACCCACAGGAGAGTTTTCTTTCGTCAAAATTTGTCAAAATCCACGTTTTAAAGAAATCCCGCATCGTGCGAAATTATCTTGTTTTTCCTAAACAACATGTTGTAACCCGAAAAGGTTTGGTGTTGCGGGTATATCTAAGCGTGTAGCCTCAAAAGAGAACGCACAGGAGAGTTTTCTCCCAAAAGATTATGTAGGAATACCACATTATAAGGAAATACAGTGTTGCAGAGTAAAGACAAATACATTCTTATTGGAAACACTTAAACTTTACGAGTAGAAATAACACATAGTACAAAATAAGCTTGTATCTCCTAAACAACACGATATAACTCGAAAGGATTTGGTGTGGCTTGTACATCTAAATGTGTACCCTCAAAAGTGAACCCACAGGAGAATTTTCTTTCGTCAAAATTTGTCAGAAAACCACGTTTTAAGGAAATCCCGCATCGTGCGAAATTATCTTGTTTTTCCTAAACAACACGTTGTAACTCGAAAAGCTTTGGTGTTGCGTGTATGTCTAAGCGTGTAGCCTCAAAAGAGAATGCACAGGAGAGTTTTCCCTCGAAAGAATATGTAAGAATACCACGTTATATGGAAATACATTGTTGCAGATTAAAGACAAATATGTAAGTATTGGAAACACTTTATGAGAGGTAATAACGCATCGTACAAAATTAGCTTGTATCTCCTAAACAAAACGTTGTAACTCGAAAAGATTTGGTGTGGCGTTTACAACTAAACATGTAGCCTCAAAAGAGAACCCACAGGAGAATTTTCTTTCGTCAAAATTTTTCAGAAAACCACGTTTTAAGGTAATCCCGCATCGTGTGAAATTATCTTGTTTTTCCTAAACAACAGGTTGTAATTCGAAATGCTTTGGTGTTGCGTGTATGTCTAAGCATGTAGCCTCTAAAGAGAACGCACAGGAGAGTTTTTCTCTCGAAAGAATATGCAAGATTACCACGTTATAAGGAAATAGAGTGTTGCAGAGTAAAGGCAATTACGTACATATTGAACACATTTAAACTTTACGAGAAGAAATAACGCATCTTAAAAAATTAGCTTGTATCTCCTAACCAACACGTTTTAACTCGAAAGTATTTGGTGTGGCGTGTACGTCTAAACTTGTAGCCTCAAAAGAGAACCCACAGGAGTATTTTATTTCGTCAAAATTTGTCAGAAAACCACGTTTTAAGGAAATCCCGCATCGTGCGAAATTATCTTGTTTTTCCTAAACAACACATGTAACTCGAAAACCTTTGGTGTTGCGTGTATGTCTAAGCGTGTAGTCTCAAAAGAGAATGCACAGGAGAGTTTTCTCTCGAAAGAATATGTAAGAATACCACGTTATAAGGAAATACAGTGTTGCAGAGTAAAGACAAATACGTACTTATTGGAAACACTTAAACTTTACGAGAAGAAATAAGGCATCGTACAAAATTAGTTTGTATCTCCTAAACAACACGCTGTAACTCGAAAAGATTTGGTGTGGCGTGTACGTCTAAACGTGTAGCCTCAAAAGAGCACACACAGGAGAGTTTTCCTTCGTCAAAATTTGTCAAAACCCACGTTTTAAAGAAATCCCGCATCGTGCGAAATTATCTTGTTTTTCCTAAACAACATGTAACTGGAAAAGGTTTGGTGTTGCGGGTATATCTAAGCGTGTAGCCTCAAAAGAGAACGCACAGGAGAGTTTTCTCCCAAAAGATTATGTAGGAATACCACATTATGAGGAAATACAGTGTTGCAGAGTAAAGACAAATACATACTTATTGGAAACACTTAAACTTTACGAGTAGAAATAGCACATAGTACAAAATAAGCTTGTATCTCCTAAACAACACGATATAACTCGAAAGGATTTGGTGTGACTTCTACGTCTAAACATGTACCCTCAAAAGAGAACCCACAGGAGAATTTTCTTTCGTCAAAATTTGTCAGAAAACCAAGTTTTAAGGAAATCGCACATCATGCGAAATTATCTTGTTTTTCCTAAACAACACGTTGTAACTCGAAAAGCTTTGGTGTTGCGTGTATGTCTAAGCGTGTAGCCTCCAAAGAGAACGCACAGGAGAGTTTTCTCTCGAAAGAATATGTAAGAATAACACGTTATAAGGAAATACAGTGTTGCAGAGTAAAGGCAAATACAAACATATTGGAAACACTTAAACATTACGAGAAGAAATAACGCACCGTAAAAAAATTAGCTTATACCTCCTAAACAACACGTTGTAACTCAAAAATATTTGGTGTGGCGTGTACATCTAAACGTGTAGCCTCAAAAGAGAACCCACAGGAGAATTTTCTTTAGTCAAAATTTGTCAGAAAACCACGTTTTATGGAAATCCCGCATCGTGCGAAATTATCTTGTTTTTCCGAAACAACACGTAATTCGAAAAGCTTTGTTGTTGCATGTATGTCTAAGGGTGTAGCCTCAAAAGAGAATGCAAAGGAGAGTTTTTTCTCAAAAGAATATGTAAGAATACCACGTTATTAGGAAACACAGTGTTGTAAAGACAAATACTTACGTATTGGAAAAACTTTACGAGAAGAAATAACGCATCGTACAAAATTAGCTTGTATCTCCTAAACAACACGTTGTAACTTAAAAAGATTTGGTGTGGCCTGTACGTCTAAACGTGTAGCCTCAAAAGAGAACCCACAGGAGAATTTTCTTTCGTCAAAATTTTTCAGAAAACCACATTTTAAGGAAATCCCGCATCGTGCGAAATTATCTTGTTTTTCCTAAACAACACGTTGTAACTCCAAAAGCTTTGGTGTTGCGTGTATGTCTAAGCATGTAGCCTCAAAAGAGAATGGACAGGAGAGTTTTCTCTCGAAAGAATATGTAAGAATACCACTTTATAAGGAAATACAGTGTTGCAGAGTAAAGGCAAATACGTACGTATTGGAAACACTTTATGAGAACAAATAACGCAACGTAAAAAATTAGCTTGTATCTCCTAAACAACACGTTGTAACTCGAAAAGATTTGGTGTGGCGTGTACGTCTAAACGTGTAGCCTCAAAAGAGAACCCACAGGAGAATTTTCATTCGTCAAAATTTTTCAGAAAACCACGTTTTATGGAAATCCCGCATCGTGCGAAATTATCTTGGTTTTCCTAAACAACATGTTGTAACTCGAAAAGCTTTGGTGTTCCGTGTATATCTAAGCTTGTAGCCTCAAAAGAGAACACACAGGAGAGTTGTATCTCGATAGAATTTGTAAGAATAACACGTTAAAAGGAAATACAGTGTTGCAAAGTAAAGACAAATACATATGTATTGGAAACCCATAAACTTTACGAGATGAAATAAAGCATCGTACAAAATTAGCTTGTATCTCCTAAACAACACGTTGTAACTCGAAAAGATGTGGTGTGGCATGTACGTCTAAACGTGTAGCCTCAAAAGAGAACCCACAGGAGAATTTTTTTCGTCAAAATTTTTCAGAAAACCACATTTTAAGGAAATCCCGCATCGTGCGAAATTATCTTGTTTTTCCTAAACAACACGTTGTAACTCCAAAAGCTTTGGTGTTGCGTGTATGTCTAAGCATGTAGCCTCAAAAGAGAATGCACAGGAGAGTTTTCTCTCAAAAGAAAATGTAAGAATACCACTTTATAAGGAAATACAGTGTTGCAGAGTAAAGGCAAATACGTACGTATTGGAAACACTTTATGAGAACAAATAACGCAACGTAAAAAATTAGCTTGTATCTCCTAAACAACACGTTGTAACTCGAAAAGATTTGGTGTGGCGTGTACGTCTAAACGTGTAGCCTCAAAAGAGAACCCACAGGAGAATTTTCTTTCGTCAAAATTTTTCAGAAAACCACGTTTTATGGAAATCCCGCATCGTGCGAAATTATCTTGTTTTTCCTAAACAACATGTTGTAACTCGAAAAGCTTTGGTGTTCCGTGTATATCTAAGCGTGTAGCCTCAAAAGAGAACACACAGGAGAGTTGTATCTCGATAGAATTTGTAAGAATAACACGTTAAAAGGAAATACAGTGTTGCAAAGTAAAGACAAATACATATGTATTGGAAACCCATAAACTTTACGAGATGAAATAAAGCATCGTACAAAATTAGCTTGTATCTCCTAAACAACACGTTGTAACTCGAAAAGATGTGGTGTGGCATGTACATCTAAACGTGTAGCCTCAAAAGAGAACCCACAGGAGAATTTTTTTCGTCAAAATTTTTCAGAAAACCACGTTTTACGGAAATCCCGCATAATGCGAAATTATCTTGTTTTTCCTAAACAACACGTTGTAACTTGAAAGGCTTTGGTGTTGCGTGTATGTCTAAGCATGTAGCCTCAAAAGAGAACGCACAGGAGAGTTTTTTCTCGATAGAATTTGTAAGAATACCACGTTATAAGGAAATACAGTGTTGCAGAGTAAAGACAAATACGTATGTATTGGAAACCCATAAACTTTACGAGATGAAATAAAGCATCGTACAAAATTAGCTTGTATCTCCTAAACAACAGGTTGTAACTCGAAAAGATTTGGTGTGGCGTGTACGTCTAAACGTGTAGCCTCAAAAGAGAACCAAGAGGACAATTTTCTTTTGTCAAAATTCGTCAGAAAACCACGTTTTAAGAAAATCCCGCATCGTGAGAAATTATCTTGTTCTTCCTAAACAACACGTTTTAACTCGAAAAGCTTTGGTGTTGGGTGTATGACTAAGTGTGTAGCCCCAAAAGAGACCACACAGGAGAGTTTTCTCTCGAAAGAATATGTAAGAATACCACGTTATAAGGAAATACTGTGTGGCAGAGTAAAGACAAATACGTACGTATTGGAAGCACTTTATGAGAGAAATAACGCATCTTGCAAAATTAGCTTGTTTGTCCTAAACAACACGTTGTAACTCAAAAAGATTTGGTGTGGCGTGTACGTCTAAACGTGTAGCCTCAAAAGAGAACCCACAGGAGAGTTTTCTTTCGTCAAAATTTGTCAGAAAACCACGTTTTAAGGAAATCCCGCATCGTGCGAAATTATCTTGTTTTTCCTAAACAACATGTTGTAACTCGAAAAGCTTTGGTGTTCCGTGTATATCTAAGCTTGTAGCCTCAAAAGAGAACACACAGGAGAGTTGTATCTCGATAGAATTTGTAAGAATAACACGTTAAAAGGAAATACAGTGTTGCAAAGTAAAGACAAATACATATGTATTGGAAACCCATAAACTTTACGAGATGAAATAAAGCATCGTACAAAATTAGCTTGTATCTCCTAAACAACACGTTGTAACTCGAAAAGATGTGGTGTGGCATGTACGTCTAAACGTGTAGCCTCAAAAGAGAACCCACAGGAGAATTTTTTTCGTCAAAATTTTTCAGAAAACCACATTTTAAGGAAATCCCGCATCGTGCGAAATTATCTTGTTTTTCCTAAACAACACGTTGTAACTCCAAAAGCTTTGGTGTTGCGTGTATGTCTAATCATGTAGCCACAAAAGAGAATGCACAGGAGAGTTTTCTCTCGAAAGAATATGTAAGAATACCACTTTATAAGGAAATACAGTGTTGCAGAGTAAAGGCAAATACGTACGTATTGGAAACACTTTATGAGAACAAATAACGCAACGTAAAAAATTAGCTTGTATCTCCTAAACAACACGTTGTAACTCGAAAAGATTTGGTGTGGCGTGTACGTCTAAACGTGTAGCCTCAAAAGAGAACCCACAGGAGAATTTTCTTTCGTCAAAATTTTTCAGAAAACCACGTTTTATGGAAATACCGCATCGTGCGAAATTATCTTGTTTTTCCTAAACAACATGTTGTAACTCGAAAAGCTTTGGTGTTCCGTGTATATCTAAGCGTGTAGCCTCAAAAGAGAACACACAGGAGAGTTGTATCTCGATAGAATTTGTAAGAATAACACGTTAAAAGGAAATACAGTGTTGCAAAATAAAGACAAATACATATGTATTGGAAACCCATAAACTTTACGAGATGAAATAAAGCATCGTACAAAATTAGCTTGTATCTCCTAAACAACACGTTGTAACTCGAAAAGATGTGGTGTGGCATGTACGTCGAAACGTGTAGCCTCAAAAGAGAACCCACAGGAGAATTTTTTTCGTCAAAATTTTTCAGAAAACCACATTTTAAGGAAATCCCGCATCGTGCGAAATTATCTTGTTTTTCCTAAACAACACGTTGTAACTCCAAAAGCTTTGGTGTTGCGTGTATGTCTAAGCATGTAGCCTCAAAAGAGAATGGACAGGAGAGTTTTCTCTCGAAAGAATATGTAAGAATACCACTTTATAAGGAAATACAGTGTTGCAGAGTAAAGGCAAATACGTACGTATTGGAAACACTTTATGAGAACAAATAACGCAACGTAAAAAATTAGCTTGTATCTCCTAAACAACACGTTGTAACTCGAAAAGATTTGGTGTGGCGTGTACGTCTAAACGTGTAGCCTCAAAAGAGAACCCACAGGAGAATTTTCTTTCGTCAAAATTTTTCAGAAAACCACGTTTTATGGAAATCCCGCATTGTGCGAAATTATCTTGTTTTTCCTAAACAACATGTTGTAACTCGAAAAGCTTTGGTGTTCCGTGTATATCTAAGCTTGTAGCCTCAAAAGAGAACACACAGGAGAGTTGTATCTCGATAGAATTTGTAAGAATAACACGTTAAAAGGAAATACAGTGTTGCAAAGTAAAGACAAATACATATGTATTGGAAACCCATAAACTTTACGAGATGAAATAAAGCATCGTACAAAATTAGCTTGTATCTCCTAAACAACACGTTGTAACTCGAAAAGATGTGGTGTGGCATGTACGTCTAAACGTTTAGCCTCAAAAGAGAACCCACAGGAGAATTTTTTTCGTCAAAATTTTTCAGAAAACCACATTTTAAGGAAATCCCGCATCGTGCGAAATTATCTTGTTTTTCCTAAACAACACGTTGTAACTCCAAAAGCTTTGGTGTTGCGTGTATGTCTAAGCATGTAGCCTCAAAAGAGAATGCACAGGAGAGTTTTCTCTCAAAAGAAAATGTAAGAATACCACTTTATAAGGAAATACAGTGTTGCAGAGTAAAGGCAAATACGTACGTATTGGAAACACTTTATGAGAACAAATAACGCAACGTAAAAAATTAGCTTGTATCTCCTAAACAACACGTTGTAACTCGAAAAGATTTGGTGTGGCGTGTACGTCTAAACGTGTAGCCTCAAAAGAGAACCCACAGGAGAATTTTCTTTCGTCAAAATTTTTCAGAAAACCACGTTTTATGGAAATCCCGCATCGTGCGAAATTATCTTGTTTTTCCTAAACTACATGTTGTAACTCGAAAAGCTTTGGTGTTCCGTGTATATCTAAGCGTGTAGCCTCAAAAGAGAACACACAGGAGAGTTGTATCTCGATAGAATTTGTAAGAATAACACGTTAAAAGGAAATACAGTGTTGCAAAGTAAAGACAAATACATATGTATTGGAAACCCATAAACTTTACGAGATGAAATAAAGCATCGTACAAAATTAGCTTGTATCTCCTAAACAACACGTTGTAACTCGAAAAGATGTGGTGTGGCATGTACATCTAAACGTGTAGCCTCAAAAGAGAACCCACAGGAGAATTTTTTTCGTCAAAATTTTTCAGAAAACCACGTTTTACGGAAATCCCGCATAATGCGAAATTATCTTGTTTTTCCTAAACAACACGTTGTAACTCGAAAGGCTTTGGTGTTGCGTGTATGTCTAAGCATGTAGCCTCAAAAGAGAACGCACAGGAGAGTTTTTTCTCGATAGAATTTGTAAGAATACCACGTTATAAGGAAATACAGTGTTGCAGAGTAAAGACAAATACGTATGTATTGGAAACCCATAAACTTTACGAGATGAAATAAAGCATCGTACAAAATTAGCTTGTATCTCCTAAACAACACGTTGTAACTCGAAAAGATTTGGTGTGGCGTGTACGTCTAAACGTGTAGCCTCAAAAGAGAACCAAGAGGACAATTTTCTTTTGTCAAAATTCGTCAGAAAACCACGTTTTAAGAAAATCCCGCATCATGAGAAATTATCTTGTTCTTCCTAAACAACACGTTTTAACTCGAAAAGCTTTGGTGTTGGGTGTATGTCTAAGTGTGTAGCCCCAAAAGAGACCACACAGGAGAGTTTTCTCTCGAAAGAATATGTAAGAATACCACGTTTTAAGGAAATACAGTGTGGCAGAGTAAAGACAAATACGTACGTATTGGAAGCACTTTATGAGAGAAATAACGCATCTTGCAAAATTAGCTTGTTTGTCCTAAACAACACGTTGTAACTCAAAAAGATTTGGTGTGGCGTGTACGTCTAAACGTGTAGCCTCAAAAGAGAACCCACAGGAGAGTTTTCTTTCGTCAAAATTTGTCAGAAAACCACGTTTTAAGGAAATCCCGCATCGTGCGAAATTATCTTGTTTTTCCTAAACAACATGTTGTAACTCGAAAAGCTTTGGTGTTCCGTGTATATCTAAGCTTGTAGCCTCAAAAGAGAACACACAGGAGAGTTGTATCTCGATAGAATTTGTAAGAATAACACGTTAAAAGGAAATACAGTGTTGCAAAGTAAAGACAAATACATATGTATTGGAAACCCATAAACTTTACAAGATGAAATAAAGCATCGTACAAAATTAGCTTGTATCTCCTAAACAACACGTTGTAACTCGAAAAGATGTGGTGTGGCATGTACGTCTAAACGTGTAGCCTCAAAAGAGAACCCACAGGAGAATTTTTTTCGTCAAAATTTTTCAGAAAACCACATTTTAAGGAAATCCCGCATCGTGCGAAATTATCTTGTTTTTCCTAAACAACACGTTGTAACTCCAAAAGCTTTGGTGTTGCGTGTATGTCTAATCATGTAGCCACAAAAGAGAATGCACAGGAGAGTTTTCTCTCGAAAGAATATGTAAGAATACCACTTTATAAGGAAATACAGTGTTTCAGAGTAAAGGCAAATACGTACGTATTGGAAACACTTTATGAGAACAAATAACGCAACGTAAAAAATTAGCTTGTATCTCCTAAACAACACGTTGTAACTCGAAAAGATTTGGTGTGGCGTGTACGTCTAAACGTGTAGCCTCAAAAGAGAACCCACAGGAGAATTTTCTTTCGTCAAAATTTTTCAGAAAACCACGTTTTATGGA
Organism: Apodemus sylvaticus; assembly: GCF_947179515.1. Lineage (NCBI taxonomy): Eukaryota > Metazoa > Chordata > Mammalia > Rodentia > Muridae > Apodemus > Apodemus sylvaticus. The sequence continues at coordinate 61,188 of NW_026263406.1, forward strand.
AATACCGCATCGTGCGAAATTATCTTGTTTTTCCTAAACAACATGTTGTAACTCGAAAAGCTTTGGTGTTCCGTGTATATCTAAGCGTGTAGCCTCAAAAGAGAACACACAGGAGAGTTGTATCTCGATAGAATTTGTAAGAATAACACGTTAAAAGGAAATACAGTGTTGCAAAGTAAAGACAAATACATATGTATTGGAAACCCATAAACTTTACGAGATGAAATAAAGCATCGTACAAAATTAGCTTGTATCTCCTAAACAACACGTTGTAACTCGAAAAGATGTGGTGTGGCATGTACGTCTAAACGTGTAGCCTCAAAAGAGAACCACAGGACAATTTTCTTTCGTCAAATTCGTCAGAAAACCACGTTTTAAGAAAATCCCGCATCGTGAGAAATTATCTTGTTCTTCCTAAACAACACGTTTTAACTCGAAAAGCTTTGGTGTTGGGTGTATGTCTAAGTGTGTAGCCCCAAAAGAGAACACACAGGAGAGTTTTCTCTCGAAAGAATATGTAAGAATACCACGTTATAAGGAAATACAGTGTGGTAGAGTAAAGACAAATACGTACGTATTGGAAGCACTTTATGAGAGAAATAACGCATCTTGCAAAATTAGCTTGTTTGTCCTAAACAACACGTTGTAACTCAAAAAGATTTGGTGTGACGTGTACGTCTAAACGTGTAGCCTCAAAAGCGAACCCACAGGAGAGTTTTCTTTCGTCAAAATTTGTCAGAAAACCACGTTTTAAGGAAATCCCGCATCGTGAGAAATTATCTTGTTCTTCCTAAACAACACGTTTTAACTCGAAAAGCTTTGGTGTTGCGTGTATGTCTAAGCATGTAGCCCCAAAAGAGAACGCACAGGAGAGTTTTCTCTCAAAAGAATATTTAGAATACCACGTTATAAGGAAATACAGTGTGGCAGAGTAAAGACAAATACGTATGTATTGGAAGCACTTTATGAGAGAAATAAAGCATCTTGCAAAATTAGCGTGTATGTCTTAAACAACACGTTGTAACTCAAAAAGTCTTGGTGTGGCGTGTACGTATAAGCGTGTAGCCTCAAAAGAGAACCCGCAGGAGAGTTTTCTTTCGTCAAAATTTGTCAAAACCACGTTTTAAAGAAATTCCGCATCGTGCGAAATTATCTTGTTTTTCCTAAACAACATGTTGTAACTCGAAATGGTTTGGTGTTGCGGGTATATCTAAGCGTGTAGCGTAAAAGAGAACGCACTGGAGAGTTTTCTCCCAAAAGATTATGTAGGAATACCACATTATAAGGAAATACAGTGTTGCAGAGTAAAGACAAATACATACTTATTGGAAACACTTAAACTTTACGAGTAGAAATAACACATAGTACAAAATAAGCTTGTATCTCCTAAACAACACGATATAACTCGAAAGGATTTGGTGTGGCTTGTACGTCTAAACGTGTACCCTCAAAAGAGAACCCACAGGAGAATTTTCTTTCGTCAAAATTTGTCAGAAAACCACGTTTTAAGGAAATCCCGCATCGTGCGAAATTATCTTGTTTTTCCTAAACAACACGTTGTAACTCGAAAAGCTTTGGTGTTGCGTGTATGTCTAAGCGTGTAGCCTCAAAAGAGAATGCACAGGAGAGTTTTCTCTCAAAAGAATATGTAAGAATACCACGTTATATGGAAATACACTGTTGCAGAGTAAAGACAAATACATATGTATTGGAAACCCTTTACGAGAGGTAATAACGTATCTTACAAAATTAGCTTGTATCTCCTAAACAAAACGTTGTAACTCAAAAAGATTTGGTGTGGCGTTTACAACTAAACATGTAGCCTCAAAAGAGAACCCACAGGAGAATTTTCTTTCGTCAAAATTTTTCAGAAAACCACGTTTTAAGGAAATCCCGCATCGTGTGAAATTATCTTGTTTTTCCTAAACAACAGGTTGTAATTCGAAATGCTTTGGTGTTGCGTGTATGTCTAAGCATGTAGCCTCTAAAGAGAACGCACAGGAGAGTTTTTCTCTCGAAAGAATAGGTAAGAATACCACGTTATAAGGAAATATATTGCTGCAGAGTAAAGACATATAAGTACTTATTGGAAACACATTATGAGAAGAAATAACGCATGGTACAAAATTAGCTTGTATCTCCGAAAAAACACGTGGTAACTCAAAAAGATTTGGTATGGCGTGTACCACGTTATAAGGAAATACATTGTGGCAAATTAAAGATAAATACGTACCTTTTGGAAACTCTTAAACTTTACAAGAAGATATAAAGCATCGTAAAAAATTAGCTTTTATCTCCTAAACAACACGTTGTATCTCGAAAAGATTTGGTGTGGCATGTACGTCTAAACGTGTAGCCTCAAATGAAAACCCACAGGAGAATTTTTTTTCGTCAAAATTTTTCAGAAAACCACGTTTTAAGGAAATCCAGCATCGTGCGAAATTATCTTGTTTTTCCTAAACAACACATTGTAAGTCGAAAAGCTTTGGTGTTGCGTGTATGTCTAAGCGTGTAGCCTCCAAAGGGAATGCACAGGAGAGTTTTCTCTAGAAAGAATATGTAAGAATACCACGTTGTAAGGAAATACAGTGTTGCAGAGTAAAGAAAGATACGTATGTATTGGAAACCCACAAACTTTACAAGATGAAATAAAGCATCGTAAAAAATTAGCTTGTATCTCCTAAACAACACTTTGTAACTCGAAAAGATTTGGTGTGGCCTGTACTTCTAAACGTGTAGCCTCAAAAGAGAACCCACAGGACAATTTTCTTTCGTCAAAATTTGTCAGAAAACCACGTTTTAAGGAAATCCTGCATCGTGAGAAATTATCTTGTTCTTCCTAAACAACACGTTTTAACTTGAAAAGCTTTGGTGTTGGGCGTATGTCTAAGCATGTAGCCCCAAAAGAGTATGCAGAGGAGAGTTTTCTCTCGAAAGAATACATAAGAATACCACCTTATAAGGAAATAGAGTGTTGCAGAGTAAAGACAAATACATACTTATTGGAAAAACTTTACGAGAAGAAATAACGCATCGTACAAAATTAGCTTGTGTCTCCTAAACAACACGTTGTAACTTAAAAAGATTTGGTGTGGCCTGCACGTCTAAACGTGTAGTCTCAAAAGAGAACCCATAGGATAATTTTCTTTGGTCAATATTTGTCAGAAAACTAAGTATTAAAGAAATCCCTCATCGTGCGTAATTATCTTGTTTTTCCCAAACAACATGTTGTAACTTGAAAAGCTTTGGTGTTGCGTGTATGTCTAAGCGTGTAGCCTCAAAAGAGGACGCACAGGAGAGTTTTCTCTCGAAAGAATATGTAAGAATACCACGTTATAAGGAAATACAGTGTTGCAGACTAACGGCAAATACATACGTATTGGAAACACTTTACGAGAAGAAATAACGCATCATACAAAATTAGCTTGTATCTCCTAAACAACACGTGGTAACTCGAAAAGATTTGGTGTGGCGTGTACGTCTAAACGTGTAGCCTCAAAAGAGAACCCACAGGAGAATTTTCTTTCGTCAAAATTTGTCAGAAAACCACTTATTAAGGAAATCCTGCATCGTGTGAAACTATCTAGTTTTCCTAAACAACACATTGTTACTCGAAAATATTTGCTGTTGCGTGTATGTCTAAGCATGTAGCCTCAAAAGAGAACGCACAGGAGAGATTTCTCTCGAACGAGTATGTAAGAATACCACGTTATAAGGAAATACATTGTGGCAAATTAAAGATAAATACGTACCTTTTGGAAACTCTTAAACTTTACAAGAATATATAAAGCATCGTAAAAAATTAGCTTTTATCTCCTAAACAACACGTTGTAACTCGAAAAGATTTGGTGTGGCATGTACGTCTAAACGTGTAGCCTCAAATGAAAACCCACAGGAGAATTTTCTTTCATCAAAATTTTTCAGAAAACCACGTTTTAAGGAAATCCAGCATCGTGCGAAATTATCTTGTTTTTCCTAAACAACACGTTGTAAGTCGAAAAGCTTTGGTGTTGCGTGTATGTCTAAGCGTGTAGCCTCCAAAGAGAATGCACAGGAGAGTTTTCTCTCGAAAGAATATGTAAGAATACCACGTTGTAAGGAAATACAGTATTGCTGAGTAAAGAAAGTTACGTATGTATTGGAAACCCACAAACTTTACGAGATGAAATAAAGCAACGTACAAAATAAGCTTATATCTCCTAAACAACACATTGTAACTCGAAAAGATTTGGTGTGGCCTGTACGTCTAAACGTGTAGCCTCAAAAGAGAACCCACAGGACAATTTTCTTTTGTCAAATTTTTTCAGAAAACCACGTTTTAAGGAAATACAGCATCGTGAGAAATTATCTTGTTCTTCCTAAACAACACGTTTTAACTCGAAAAGCTTTGGTGTTGGGTGTATGTCTAAGCATGTAGCCCTAAAAGAGAACGCACAGGAGAGTTTTCTCTCAAAAGAATATGTAAGAATACCACGTTATAAGGAAATACAGTGTGGCAGAGTAAAGACAAATACGTACATATTGGAAGCGCTTTATGAGAGAAATAACGCATATTGCAAAATTAGCTTGTATGTCCTAAACAACACGTTGTAACTCGAAAAGATTTGGTGTGGTGTCTACGTCTAAACGTGTAGCCTCAAAAGAGAACCCACAGGAGAGTTTTCTTTCGTCAAAATTTGTCAGAAAACCACGTTTTAAGGAAATCCCGCATCGTGAGAAATTATCTTATTTTTCCTAAACAACACGTTGTAACTAGAAAAGCTTTGGTGTTGCGTGTATGTCTAAGTGTGTAGCCTCAAAAGAGAATGCACAGGAGAGTTTTCTCTCGAAAGAATATGTAAGAATACCATGTTATAAGGAAATATATTGCTGCAGAGTAAAGACAAATACGAAAGTATTGGAAACACATTATGAGAAGAAATAACGCATGGTACAAAATTAGCTTGTATCTCCGAAACAACACGTGGTAACTCAAAAAGATTTGGTGTGGCGTGTACGTCTAAATGGGTAGCCTCAAAAGAGAACCCACAGGAGAATTTTCTTACGTCAAAATTTGTCAGAAAACCACATTTTAAGGAAATCCCGCATCGTGCGAAATTATCTTGTTTTTCCTAATCAACACGTTGTAACTCGAAAAGCTTTGGTGTTGCGTGTATGTCTAAGCGTGTAGCCTCCAAAGAGAACGCACAGGATAGTTTTCTCTCAAAAGAATATGTAAGAATACCACGTTATAAGGAAATACAGTGTTGCAGAGTATTGACAAATATGTACTTATTGGAAAAACTTTAGGAGAAGAAATAACGCATCATGCAAAATTAGCTTGTATCTCCTAAACAACACACTGTAACTCGAAAAGATTTGGTGTGGCGTGTATGTCTAAACGTGTAGCCTCAAAAGAGAACCCACAGGAGAGATTTCTTTCGTCAAAATTTGTCAGAAAACCACGTTTTAAGGAAATACTGCATCGTGCGAAATTATCTTGTTTTTCCTAAACAACATGTTGTAACTCGAAAAGCTTTGGTGTTGTGTGTATGTCTAAGCGTGTAGCCTCAAAAGAGAATGCACAGGAGAGTTTTCTCCCGAAAGAATATGTAGGAATACCACGTTATAAGGAAATACAGTGTTGCAGAGTATTGACAAATATGTACTTATTGGAAAAACTTTACGAGAAGAAATAACACATAGTACAAAATTAGCTTGTATATCCTAAACAACACGTTGTAACTCGAAAAGATTTGGTGTAGCGTGTACGTCTAAACGTGTAGCCTTCAAAAGAGAACCCACAGGAGGATTTTCTTTAGTCAAAATTTGTCAGAAAACCACGTTTTAAGGAAATCCCGTATCTTGCGAAATTATCTTGTTTTTCCTAAACAACACGTTGTAACTAGAAAAGCTTTGGTGTTGAGTGTATGTCTGAGCGTGTAGCCTCAAAAGAGAATGCAAAGGAGAGTTTTTTCTCAAAAGAATATGTAGGAATACCACGTTATAAGGAAATATATAGCTGCAGAGTAATGACAAATACGTACGTATTGGAAACACATTAAGAGAAGAAATAACGCATGGTACAAAATTAGCTTGTATCTCCGAAACAACACGTGGTAACTCAAAAAGATTTAGTGTGGCGTGTACGTCTGAACGTGTAGCCTCAAAAGAGAACCCACAGGAGAATTTTCTTACGTCAAAATTTGTCAGAAAACCACGTTTTAAGGAAATCCCGAATTGTGAGAAATTATCTTGTTCTTCCTAAACAACACGTTGTAACTCGAAAATCTTTGCTGTTGCGTGTATGTCTAAGCCTGTAGCCTCAAATGAGAACGCACAGAAGAGTTTTCTCTCGAAAAAATATGTAAGAATACCACGTTATAAGGAAATACAGTGTTGCAGAGTAAAGACAAATACTTATTGGAAAAACTTTACAAGAAGAAATAACGCATCGTACAAAATTAGCTTGTATCTCCTAAACAACACGTTGTAACTGAAAAAGATTTGGTGTGGCCTGTATGTCTAAACGTGTGGTCTCAAAAGAGAACCCATAGGATAATTTTCTTTGGTCAAAATTTGTCAGAAAACCACGTATTGAGGAAATCCCTCATCGTGCGAAATTAACTTGTTTTTCCTAAACAACACGTTGTAACGCGAAAAGCTTTGGTGTTGCGTGTATGTCTAAGCGTGTAGCCTCAAAAGAGGACGCACAGGAGAGTTTTCTCTCGAAAGAATATGTAAGAATACTACGTTATAAGGAAATACAGTGTTGCAGAGTAAAGACAAATATGTATGTATTGGAAACCCATGAACTTTAAGAGATGAAATAAAGCATCGTACAAAATTAGCTTGTATCTCCTAAACAACACGTTGTAATTCGAAAAGATTTGGTGTGGCATGTACTTCTAAACGTGTAGCCTCAAAAGAGAACCGACAGGACAATTTTCTTTCGTCAAAATTTTTAAGAAAACCACGTTTTAAGGAAATCCCGCATCGTGAGAAATTATCTTGTTCTTCCTACACAACACGTTTTAACTCGAAAAGCTTTGGTGTTGCGTGTATGTCTAAGCGTGTAGCCCCAAAAGAGAACGCACAGGAGAGTTTTCTCTCGAAAGAATATGTAAGAATACCACGTTATAAGGAAATACAGTGTGGCAGAGTAAAGAAAAATACGTACATATTGGAAGCACTTTATGAGAGAAATAACGCATCTTGCAAAATTAGCTTGTATGTCCTAAACAACACGTTGTAATTCGAAAAGATTTGGTGTGGCGTGTACGTCTAAACGTGTAGCCTCAAAAGAGAACCCAAAGGAGAATTTTAAGAGAACCCAAAGGAGAATTTTCTTTCGTCAAAATTTTTCAGAAACTCACGTTTTAAGGAAATCCGCATCATGCGAAATTATCTTGTTTTTCCTAAACAACACGTTGTAACTCGAAAAGCTTTCGTGTTGCGTGTATGTCTAAGTGTGTAGCCTCAAAACAGAAGGCACAGGAGAGTTTTCTCTCGAAAGAATATGTAAGAATACCACGTTATAAGGAAATACAATTTTGCAGAGTAAAGACATATATGTACGTATTGGAAACACTTTACGAGAAGAAATAATGCATCGTACAATATTAGCTTGTATCTCCAAAATTACACGTTGTAACTCGAAAAGCATTGGTGTGGCGTGAACGTCTAAACGTGTAGCCTCAAAAGAGAACCGAAAGGAGAATTTTCTTTCGTCAAAATTTTTCAGAAAATCACGTTTTAAGGAAATCCCGCATCGTGCGAAATTATCTTGTTTTTCCTAAACAACACGTTGTAAGTCGAAAAGCTTTCATGTTGCGTGTATGTCTAAATGTGTAGCCTCAAAAGAGAAGGCAGAGGAGAGTTTTCTCTCGAAAGAATATGTAAGAATACCATGTTATAACGAAATACAGTTTTGCAGAGTAAAGACAAATACGTAATTATTGGAAACACTTTACTAGAAGAAATAATGCATCGTACAAAATTAGCTTGTATCTCCAAAACTACACGTTGTAACTCGAAAAGAATTGTTGTGGCGTGTACGTCTTAACGTGTAGCATCAAAAGAGAACCCAAAGGAGAATTTTCTTTTGTCAAAATTTTTCAGAAAATCACGTTTTAAGGAAATCCCGCATCGTGCGAAATTATCCTGTTTTTCCTAAACAACACGTTGTAACTCGAAAAGCTTTCGTGTTGCGTGTATGTCTAAGTGTGTAGCCTCAAAAGAGAAGGCACAGGAGAGTTTTCTCTCGAAAGAATTTGTAAGAATACCACGTTATAAGGAAATACAGTGTTGCAGAGTAAAGACAGCTAATTTTGTTCGATGCGTTATTTCTTCTCATAAAGTGTTTCCAATATGTACTTATTTGTCTTTACTCTGCAAAATTGTATTTCGTAAAAACGTGGTATTCTTACATATTCTTTTGAGAGAAAACTCTCCTGTGCCTTCCCTTTTGAGGCTCCACGCTTACACATACACGCAACACCAAAGCTTTTCGTGTTAAAACATGTTGTTTAGGAAAAAGAAGATGATTTCCCACGATGCGGGATTTACTTAAAACGTGGTTTTCTGACAAATTTTGACAAAAGAAAATTCTCCTGTGGGTTCTCTTTTGAGGTTACACGTTTAGGCGTACATGCCACACCAAATCTTTTCAAGTTACAACATGTTGTTTAGGAGATACAAGCTAATTTTGTACAATGTGTTAATTCTTCTCCTAAAGTGTTTCCAATACGTACATATTTGTCTTTACTCTGCAACATTCTATTTCCTTATAACGTGATATTCTTACATATTATTTCGAGAAAAAACTATCCTGTGCGTTCCCTTTTGAGGCTACACACTTAGACATACAGGCAACTCCAAAGCTTTTCGAGTTACAACGTGTTGTTTAGGAAAAACAAGATAATTTCGCACGATGCAGGATTTCATTAAAACGTGGTTTTCTGACAAATTTTGAAGAAAGAAAATTCTCCTGTGGGTTCTCTTTTGAGGCTACACGTTTAGACGTACACGCCACACCAAATCCTTTCGAGTTACCACGTGTTGTTTAGGAGATACAAGCTAATTTTGTACGATGCGTTATTTTTTCTCGTAAAGTCTTTCCAATACGTACATATTTGTCTTTACTCTGCAACACTGTATTTCTTTATAATGTTTTATTCTTACATGTTCTTTCGAGAGAAAACTCTCCTGTGCGTTCTCTGTAGAGGCTACATGCTTAGACATACACGCAACACCAAAGCTTTTTGAGTTACGACGTGTTGTTTAGGAAAAACAAGATAATTTTGCACGATGTGGGATTTCCTTAAAACGTTGTTTTCTGACAACTTTGACGAAAGAAAGTTCTTCTGTGGGTTCTCTTTTGAGGCTACACGTGTAGACGTACGAGCCACACCAAATCTTTTCGAGTTAGAACGTGTTGTTTAGGAGATACAAGCAAATTTTATAAGATGCGTTGTTTCTTCTCGTAAAGTGTTTCCAATAAGTACTTATTTGTCTTTACTCTGCAACACTGTATTTCCTTATAACATGGTATTCTTACATATTCTTTCGAGGGAAAACTCTCCTGTGTGTTCTCCTTTGAGGCTACACGCTTAGACAAACACACGACGCCAAAGCTTTTCGAGTTACAACGTGTTGTTTAGGAAAAACAAGATAATTTCGCACAATGCGAGATTTCCTTAAAACGTGGTTTTCTGAAATATCTTGAGAAAGAAAGTTTTCCTGTGGGTTCTCTTTTGAGGCTCACATGTAGAAGTACGAGCCACACAAAATCTTTTCGATTTACAACATGTTGTTTAGGAGATACAAGCTATTATGTACAATGGGTTATTTCTTCTCATAAAGAGTTTCCAATACGTACGTAGTTGTCTTTACTCTGCAACACTGTATTTCCTTATAATGTGGTATTCTTACATATTCTTTCGAGAGAAAACTCTCCTGTGCATTGTCTTTTGCGCTTACACGCTTAGACATACATGCAACACCAAAGCTTTTCAAGTTACAACGTGTTGTTTAGGAAAAAGAAGGTAATTTCGCACGATGCGGGATTTCCTTAAAACGTGGTTTCTAACAAATTTTGATGAAAGAAAAATCTCCTGTGGGTTCTCTTTTAAGGCTACACGTTTAGACGTACACACCACACCAAATCCTTTTGAGTTACCACATGTTGTTTAGGAGATACATTCTAATTTATATGATGCGTTATTTCTTCTGTTAAAGTGTTTCCAATACGTATTTATTTGCCTTTACTCTGCAACACTGTATTTCCTTATAACGTTGTATTCTTACATGTTCTTTCGAGAGAAAACTCTCCTGTGTGTTCTCTTTAGAGGCTACACGCTTAGACATACACGCAACACCAAAGCTTTTTGAGTTACAACTTGTTGTTTAGGAAAAACAAGAAAATTTTGCACGATGCGGGATTTCCTTAAAACGTGGTTTTCTGACGAATTTTGACGAAAGAAAGTTCTCCTGTGGGTTCTCTTTTGAGGTTACACGTGCATACGTACGAGCCACACCAAATCTTTTCAAGTTACAACGTGTTGTTTAGGAGATAGAAGCAAATTTTGTACTATGCGTTATTTCTTCTCAGTAAGTGTTTCCAATACGTACTTATTTGTCTTTACTCTACAACACTGTATTTCCTTATAACGTGGTATTCTTACATATTCTTTCGAGGGAAAACTCTCCTGTGCATTCTCTTTTGAGGCTACACGCTTAGACAAACACGCAACGCCAAAGCTTTTCGAGTTACAAAGTGTTGTTTAGGAAAAACAAGATAATTTCGCACGATGCGAGATTTCCTTTAAACGTGGTTTTTGACAAATTTTGATGAAAGAAAATTCTCCTGTGGGTTCTCTTTTGAGGCTACACGTTTAGACATACACGTCACACCAAATCCTTTCGAGTTACCACGTGTTGTTTAGGAGATACAAGCTAATTTTGTACGATGCTTTATTTCTTCTCGTAAAGTCTTTCCAATACGTACATATTTGTCTTTACTCTGCAACACTGTATTTCTTTATAATGTTTTATTCTTACATGTTCTTTCGAGAGAAAACTCTCCTGTGCGTTCTCTGTAGAGGCTACATGCTTAGACATACACGCAACACCAAAGCTTTTTGAGTTACAACGTGTTGTTTAGGAAAAACAAGATAATTTTGCACGATGTGGGATTTCCTTAAAACGTTGTTTTCTGACAACTTTGACGAAAGAAAGTTCTTCTGTGGGTTCTCTTTTGAGGCTACACGTGTAGACGTACGAGCCACACCAAATCTTTTCGAGTTAGAACGTGTTGTTTAGGAGATACAAGCAAATTTTGTAAGATGCGTTATTTCTTCTCGTAAAGTGTTTCCAATAAGTACTTATTTGTCTTTACTCTGCAACACTGTATTTCCTTATAACATGGTATTCTTACATATTCTTTCGAGGGAAAACTCTCCTGTGTGTTCTCCTTTGAGGCTACACGCTTAGACAAACACACGACGCCAAAGCTTTTCGAGTTACAACGTGTTGTTTAGGAAAAACAAGATAATTTCGCACAATGCGAGATTTCCTTAAAACGTAGTTTTCTGAAATATCTTGAGAAAGAAAGTTTTCCTGTGGGTTCTCTTTTGAGGCTCACATGTAGAAGTACGAGCCACACAAAATCTTTTCGAGTTACAACATGTTGTTTAGGAGATACAAGCTATTTTTTTACAATGGGTAATTTCTTCTCATAAAGAGTTTCCAATACGTACGTAGTTGTCTTTACTCTGCAACACTGTATTTCCTTATAATGTGGTATTCTTACATATTCTTTCGAGAGAAAACTCTCCTGTGCATTCTCTTTTGCGCTTACACGCTTAGACATACACGCAACACCAAAGCTTTTCAAGTTACAACGTGTTGTTTAGGAAAAAGAAGGTAATTTCGCACGATGCGGGATTTCCTTAAAACGTGGTTTCTAACAAATTTTGATGAAAGAAAAATCTCCTGTGGGTTCTCTTTTAAGGCTACACGTTTAGACGTACACGCCACACCAAATCCTTTTGAGTTACCACATGTTGTTTAGGAGATACAATCTAATTTATATGATGCGTTATTTCTTCTGGTAAAGTGTTTCCAATACGTATTTATTTGCCTTTACTCTGCAACACTGTATTTCCTTATAACGTTGTATTCTTACATGTTCTTTCGAGAGAAAACTCTCCTGTGTGTTCTCTTTAGAGGCTACACGCTTAGACATACACGTGACACCAAAGCTTTTTGAGTTACAACTTGTTGTTTAGGAAAAACAAGATAATTTTGCACGATGCGGGATTTCCTTAAAACGTGGTTTTCTGACAAATTTTGACGAAAGAAAGTTCTCCTGTGGGTTCTCTTTTGAGGTTACACGTGCATACGTACGAGCCACACCAAATCTTTTCAAGTTACAACGTGTTGTTTAGGAGATAGAAGCAAATTTTGTACTATGCGTTATTTCTTCTCAGTAAGTGTTTCCAATACGTACTTATTTGTCTTTACTCTACAACACTGTATTTCCTTATAACGTGGTATTCTTACATATTCTTTCGAGGGAAAACTCTCCTGTGCATTCTCTTTTGAGGCTACACGCTTAGACAAACACGCAACGCCAAAGCTTTTCGAGTTACAAAGTGTTGTTTAGGAAAAACAAGATAATTTCGCACGATGCGAGATTTCCATAAAACGTGGTTTTCTGAAAAATTTTGAAGAAAGAAAGTTCTCCGGTGGGTTCTCTTTTGAGGCTACACGTGTAGAAGAACGAGCCACACCAAATCTTTTCGAGTTACAACGTGTTGTTTAGGAGATACAAGCTAATTTTGTTCGATGCGTTATTTCTTCTCATAAAGTGTTTCAAATAGGTACGTATTTGTCTTTACTCTGCAACACTGTATTTCCTTATAACGTGGTATTCTTCCATATTCTTTCGAGAAAAAAGTCTCCTGTGCGTTCTCTTGTGAGGCTACAAGTTTAGATATACACGCAACACCAAAGCTTTTCGAGTTACAACGTGTTTTTAAGGAAAAACAAGATAATTTCGCACAATGCGAGATTTCCTTAAAACGTGGTTTCTGACAAATTTTGATGAAAGAAAATTCTCCTGTCGGTTCTCTTTTGAGGGTACACGTTTAGACATACAGGTCACACCAAATCTTTTCGATTTACAACGTGTTGTTTAGGAGATACAAGCTAATTTTGTACGATGCGTTATTTCTTCACCTAAAGTGTTTCCAATATGTACTTATTTCTCTTTACTCTGCAAAATTGTATTTCGTAAAAACGTGGTATTCTTACATATTCTTTCGAGAGAAAACTCTCCTGTGCCTTCTCTTTTGAGGCTCCACGCTTACACATACACGCAACACCAAAGCTTTTCGAGTTACAACATGTTGTTTAGGAAAAAGAAGATGATTTCCCACGATGCGGGATTTCCTTAAAACGTGGTTTTCTGACAAATTTTGACGAAAGAAAATTCTGCTGTGGGTTCTCTTTTGAGGCTACATGTTTAGACGTACACACCACACCAAATCTTTCCGAGATACAACGTATTGTTTAGGAGATACAAGCTAATTTTGTATGATGCGTTAATTCTTCTCGTAAAGTGTTTCCAATATGTACGTATTTGTCTTTACTCTGCAACACTGTATTTCCTTATAACGTGGTATTCTTACACATTCCTTCGAGAGAAAACTATCCTGTGCGTTCCCTTTTGAGGCTACACACTTAGACATAAAGGCAACACCAAAGCTTTTCGAGGTATAACGTGTTGTTTATGAAAAACAAGATGATTTCGCACGATGCGGTATTTCCTTAAAACGTGGTTTTCTGACAAATTTTGATGAAAGAAAATAGTCCTGTGGGTTCTCTTTTGAGGCTACATGTTTAGAGGTACATGCCACACCAAATCCTTTTGAGTTACCACGTGTTGTTTAGGAGATACAAGCTAATTTTGTATGATGTGTTATTTCATCTCGTAAAGTGTTTCCAATAAGTAAGTATTTGTCTTTACTCTGCAACACTGTATTTCCTTATACCGTTGTATTCTTACATGTTCTTTCGAGAGAAAACTCTCCTGTGTGTTCTCTTTAGAGGATACACGCTTAGACATACACGCAACACCAAAGATTTTCGAGTTACAACGTGTTGTTTTGGAAAAACAAGATAATTTTGCACGATGCGAGATTTCCATAAAACGTGGTTTTCTGAAAAAATTTGACAAAAGAAAGTTCTCCTGTGGGTTCTCTTTTGAGGCTACACGTGTAGAGGTACGAGCCACACCAAATCTTTTCGAGTTACAACGTGTTGCTTAGGAGATACAAGCTAATTTTGTACGATGTGTTATTTCTTCTCTTAAAGTGTTTCCAATATGTACGAATTTGTCTTTACTCTGCAACACTGTATTTCCTTATAACGTGGTATTCTTACATATTCTTTCGAGAGAAAACTCTCCTGTGCATTCTCTTTTGAGGCTACATGCTTAGACATACACGCAACACCAAAGGTTTTGATTTACAACGTGTTGTTTAGGAAAAACAAGATAATTTTGCAGAATGCGAGAATTCCTCAAAACGTAGTTTCTGACAAATTTTGATGAAAGAAAATTCTCCTGTGGGTTCTCTTTTGAGGCTACACGTTTAGACATACACGTCACACCAAATCCTTTCGAGTTACATCGTGTTGTTTAGGAGATACAAGCTAATTTTGAATGATGCGTTATTTCTTCTCATAAAGTGTTACCAATATGTACTTATATGTCTTTACTCTGGAAAATTGTATTTCCTTATAACGTGGTATTCTTACATTTTCTTTCGAGAGAAAACTCTCCTGTGCTTTCCCTTTGGAGGCTCCATGCTTACAAGTACACGCAACACCAAAGCTTTTCGAGTTATAACATGTTGTTTAGGAAAAAGAAGATGATATCCCACAATGCGGGATTTCCTTAAAACGTGGTTTTCTGAAAATTTTAACGAAAGAAAATTCTCCTGTGGGTTCTCTTTTGAGGCTACACGTTTAGACGTACACGTCACACCAAATCCTTTCGAGTTACCACGTGTTGTTTAGGAGATACAAGCTAATTTTGTACGATGCCTTATTTCTTCTCGTAAAGTGTATCCAATACGTACGTATTTGTCTTTACTCTGCAACATTGTATTTCCTTATAACGTGGTATTCCTACATATTCTTTCGAGAGAAAACTATCCTTTGCGTTCCCTTTTGAGGCTACACACTTAGACATACAGGCAACACCAAAGCTTTTCGAGTTACAACGTGTTGTTTATGAAAAACAAGATAATTTCGCATGATGCGGGATTTCCTTAAAACGTTGTGTTCTGACAAATTTTGACGAAAGAAAATTCTCCTGTGGGTTCTCTTTTGAGGCTATACGTTTAGACGTGCACGCGACACCAAATCCTTTCGAGTTATCACGTGTTGTTTAGAAGATACAAGCTAATTTTGTACGATGTGTTATTTCTTCTCATAAAGTGTTTCCAATACGTATGTATTTGTCTTTACTCTGCAACACTGTATTTCCTTATAACGTTGTATTCTTACATGTTCTTTCGAGAGAAAACTCTCCTGTGCGTTCTCTTTAGAGGCTACATGCTTTGACATACACGCAACACCAAAGCTTTTCGAGTTACAACGTGTTGTTTTGGAAAAACAAGATAATTTTGCACGATGCGGGATTTCCTTAAAACGTGGTTTTCTGACAAATTTTGACGAAAGAAAGTTCTCCTGTGGGTTCTCTTTGGAGGCTACACTTTTAGACGTACGAGCCACACCAAATCTTTTCAAGTTACAACATGTTTAGGAGATACAAGCAAATTTTTTACGATGCTTTATTTCTTCTCGTAAAGTGTTTCCAATACGTACGTATTTGTCTTTATTCTGCTACACTGTATTTCCTTATAACGTGGTATTCTTACATATTCTTTCGAGGGAAAACTCTCCTGTGCGTTCTCTTTTGAGGCTACACACTTAGACATACATGCAACACCAAAGATTTTCGAGTTACATAGTGTTGTTTAGGAAAAACAAGATAATTTTGCACGATGCGGGATTTCCTTAAAACGTGGTTTCCTGAGAAATTTTGACGAAAGAAAATTCTCCTGTGCATTCTCTTTTGAGGCTACACGTGTAGACATATGAGCCACACCAAATCTTTTCGATTTACAACGTGTTGTTTAGGAGATACAAGCTAATTTTGTACGATGCGTTATTTCTTCACCTAAAGTGTTTCCAATATGTACTTATTTGTCTTTACTCTGCAAAATTGTATTTCGTAAAAACGTGGTATTCTTACATATTCTTTCGAGGGAAAACTCTCCTGTGCCTTCTCTTTGAGGCTCCACGCTTACACATACAAGCAACACCAAAGCTTTTCGAGTTACAACATGTTGTTTAGGAAAAAGAAGATGATTTCCCACGATGCGGGATTTCCTTAAAACGTGGTTTTCTGACAAATTTTGACGAAAGAAAATTCTGCTGTGGGTTCTCTTTTGAGGCTACATGTTTAGACGTACACGCCACACCAAATCTTTCCGAGATACAACGTATTGTTTAGGAGATACAAGCTAATTTTGTATGATGCGTTAATTCTTCTCGTAAAGTGTTTCCAATATGTACGTATTTGTCTTTACTCTGCAACACTGTATTTCCTTATAACGTGGTATTCTTACACATTCCTTCGAGAGAAAACTATCCTGTGCGTTCCCTTTTGAGGCTACACACTTAGACATAAAGGCAACACCAAAGCTTTTCGAGGTATAACGTGTTGTTTATGAAAAACAAGATGATTTCGCACGATGCGGTATTTCCTTAAAACGTGGTTTTCTGACAAATTTTGATGAAAGAAAATAGTCCTGTGGGTTCTCTTTTGAGGCTACATGTTTAGAGGTACATGCCACACCAAATCCTTTTGAGTTACCACGTGTTGTTTAGGAGATACAAGCTAATTTTGTATGATGTGTTATTTCATCTCGTAAAGTGTTTCCAATAAGTAAGTATTTGTCTTTACTCTGCAACACTGTATTTCCTTATACCGTTGTATTCTTACATGTTCTTTCGAGAGAAAACTCTCCTGTGTGTTCTCTTTAGAGGATACACGCTTAGACATACACGCAACACCAAAGATTTTCGAGTTACAACGTGTTGTTTTGGAAAAACAAGATAATTTTGCACGATGCGAGATTTCCATAAAACGTGGTTTTCTGAAAAAATTTGACAAAAGAAAGTTCTCCTGTGGGTTCTCTTTTGAGGCTACACGTGTAGAGGTACGAGCCACACCAAATCTTTTCGAGTTACAACGTGTTGCTTAGGAGATACAAGCTAATTTTGTACGATGTGTTATTTCTTCTCTTAAAGTGTTTCCAATATGTACGAATTTGTCTTTACTCTGCAACACTGTATTTCCTTATAACGTGGTATTCTTACATATTCTTTCGAGAGAAAACTCTCCTGTGCATTCTCTTTTGAGGCTACATGCTTAGACATACACGCAACACCAAAGGTTTTGATTTACAACGTGTTGTTTAGGAAAAACAAGATAATTTTGCAGAATGCGAGAATTCCTCAAAACGTAGTTTCTGACAAATTTTGATGAAAGAAAATTCTCCTGTGGGTTCTCTTTTGAGGCTACACGTTTAGACATACACGTCACACCAAATCCTTTCGAGTTACATCGTGTTGTTTAGGAGATACAAGCTAATTTTGAATGATGCGTTATTTCTTCTCATAAAGTGTTACCAATATGTACTTATATGTCTTTACTCTGGAAAATTGTATTTCCTTATAACGTGGTATTCTTACATTTTCTTTCGAGAGAAAACTCTCCTGTGCTTTCCCTTTGGAGGCTCCATGCTTACAAGTACACGCAACACCAAAGCTTTTCGAGTTACAACATGTTGTTTAGGAAAAAGAAGATGATATCCCACAATGCGGGATTTCCTTAAAACGTGGTTTTCTGAAAATTTTAACGAAAGAAAATTCTCCTGTGGGTTCTCTTTTGAGGCTACACGTTTAGACGTACACGTCACACCAAATCCTTTCGAGTTACCACGTGTTGTTTAGGAGATACAAGCTAATTTTGTACGATGCCTTATTTCTTCTCGTAAAGTGTATCCAATACGTACGTATTTGTCTTTACTCTGCAACATTGTATTTCCTTATAACGTGGTATTCCTACATATTCTTTCGAGAGAAAACTATCCTTTGCGTTCCCTTTTGAGGCTACACACTTAGACATACAGGCAACACCAAAGCTTTTCGAGTTACAACGTGTTGTTTATGAAAAACAAGATAATTTCGCATGATGCGGGATTTCCTTAAAACGTTGTGTTCTGACAAATTTTGACGAAAGAAAATTCTCCTGTGGGTTCTCTTTTGAGGCTATACGTTTAGACGTGCACGCGACACCAAATCCTTTCGAGTTATCACGTGTTGTTTAGAAGATACAAGCTAATTTTGTACGATGTGTTATTTCTTCTCATAAAGTGTTTCCAATACGTATGTATTTGTCTTTACTCTGCAACACTGTATTTCCTTATAACGTTGTATTCTTACATGTTCTTTCGAGAGAAAACTCTCCTGTGCGTTCTCTTTAGAGGCTACATGCTTTGACATACACGCAACACCAAAGCTTTTCGAGTTACAACGTGTTGTTTTGGAAAAACAAGATAATTTTGCACGATGCGGGATTTCCTTAAAACGTGGTTTTCTGACAAATTTTGACGAAAGAAAGTTCTCCTGTGGGTTCTCTTTGGAGGCTACACTTTTAGACGTACGAGCCACACCAAATCTTTTCAAGTTACAACATGTTTAGGAGATACAAGCAAATTTTTTACGATGCTTTATTTCTTCTCGTAAAGTGTTTCCAATACGTACGTATTTGTCTTTATTCTGCTACACTGTATTTCCTTATAACGTGGTATTCTTACATATTCTTTTGAGGGAAAACTCTCCTGTGCGTTCTCTTTTGAGGCTACACACTTAGACATACATGCAACACCAAAGATTTTCGAGTTACATAGTGTTGTTTAGGAAAAACAAGATAATTTTGCACGATGCGGGATTTCCTTAAAACGTGGTTTCCTGAGAAATTTTGACGAAAGAAAATTCTCCTGTGCATTCTCTTTTGAGGCTACACGTGTAGACATATGAGCCACACCAAATCTTTTCGATTTACAACGTGTTGTTTAGGAGATACAAGCTAATTTTGTACGATGCGTTATTTCTTCACCTAAAGTGTTTCCAATATGTACTTATTTGTCTTTACTCTGCAAAATTGTATTTCGTAAAAACGTGGTATTCTTACATATTCTTTCGAGGGAAAACTCTCCTGTGCCTTCTCTTTGAGGCTCCACGCTTACACATACAAGCAACACCAAAGCTTTTCGAGTTACAACATGTTGTTTAGGAAAAAGAAGATGATTTCCCACGATGCGGGATTTCCTTAAAACGTGGTTTTCTGACAAATTTTGACGAAAGAAAATTCTGCTGTGGGTTCTCTTTTGAGGCTACATGTTTAGACGTACACGCCACACCAAATCTTTCCGAGATACAACGTATTGTTTAGGAGATACAAGCTAATTTTGTATGATGCGTTAATTCTTCTCGTAAAGTGTTTCCAATATGTACGTATTTGTCTTTACTCTGCAACACTGTATTTCCTTATAACGTGGTATTCTTACACATTCCTTCGAGAGAAAACTATCCTGTGCGTTCCCTTTTGAGGCTACACACTTAGACATAAAGGCAACACCAAAGCTTTTCGAGGTATAACGTGTTGTTTATGAAAAACAAGATGATTTCGCACGATGCGGTATTTCCTTAAAACGTGGTTTTCTGACAAATTTTGATGAAAGAAAATAGTCCTGTGGGTTCTCTTTTGAGGCTACATGTTTAGAGGTACATGCCACACCAAATCCTTTTGAGTTACCACGTGTTGTTTAGGAGATACAAGCTAATTTTGTATGATGTGTTATTTCATCTCGTAAAGTGTTTCCAATAAGTAAGTATTTGTCTTTACTCTGCAACACTGTATTTCCTTATACCGTTGTATTCTTACATGTTCTTTCGAGAGAAAACTCTCCTGTGTGTTCTCTTTAGAGGATACACGCTTAGACATACACGCAACACCAAAGATTTTCGAGTTACAACGTGTTGTTTTGGAAAAACAAGATAATTTTGCACGATGCGAGATTTCCATAAAACGTGGTTTTCTGAAAAAATTTGACAAAAGAAAGTTCTCCTGTGGGTTCTCTTTTGAGGCTACACGTGTAGAGGTACGAGCCACACCAAATCTTTTCGAGTTACAACGTGTTGCTTAGGAGATACAAGCTAATTTTGTACGATGTGTTATTTCTTCTCTTAAAGTGTTTCCAATATGTACGAATTTGTCTTTACTCTGCAACACTGTATTTCCTTATAACGTGGTATTCTTACATATTCTTTTGAGAGAAAACTCTCCTGTGCATTCTCTTTTGAGGCTACATGCTTAGACATACACGCAACACCAAAGGTTTTGATTTACAACGTGTTGTTTAGGAAAAACAAGATAATTTTGCAGAATGCGAGAATTCCTCAAAACGTAGTTTCTGACAAATTTTGATGAAAGAAAATTCTCCTGTGGGTTCTCTTTTGAGGCTACACGTTTAGACATACACGTCACACCAAATCCTTTCGAGTTACATCGTGTTGTTTAGGAGATACAAGCTAATTTTGAATGATGCGTTATTTCTTCTCATAAAGTGTTACCAATATGTACTTATATGTCTTTACTCTGGAAAATTGTATTTCCTTATAACGTGGTATTCTTACATTTTCTTTCGAGAGAAAACTCTCCTGTGCTTTCCCTTTGGAGGCTCCATGCTTACAAGTACACGCAACACCAAAGCTTTTCGAGTTACAACATGTTGTTTAGGAAAAAGAAGATGATATCCCACAATGCGGGATTTCCTTAAAACGTGGTTTTCTGAAAATTTTAACGAAAGAAAATTCTCCTGTGGGTTCTCTTTTGAGGCTACACGTTTAGACGTACACGTCACACCAAATCCTTTCGAGTTACCACGTGTTGTTTAGGAGATACAAGCTAATTTTGTACGATGCCTTATTTCTTCTCGTAAAGTGTATCCAATACGTACGTATTTGTCTTTACTCTGCAACATTGTATTTCCTTATAACGTGGTATTCCTACATATTCTTTCGAGAGAAAACTATCCTTTGCGTTCCCTTTTGAGGCTACACACTTAGACATACAGGCAACACCAAAGCTTTTCGAGTTACAACGTGTTGTTTATGAAAAACAAGATAATTTCGCATGATGCGGGATTTCCTTAAAACGTTGTGTTCTGACAAATTTTGACGAAAGAAAATTCTCCTGTGGGTTCTCTTTTGAGGCTATACGTTTAGACGTGCACGCGACACCAAATCCTTTCGAGTTATCACGTGTTGTTTAGAAGATACAAGCTAATTTTGTACGATGTGTTATTTCTTCTCATAAAGTGTTTCCAATACGTATGTATTTGTCTTTACTCTGCAACACTGTATTTCCTTATAACGTTGTATTCTTACATGTTCTTTCGAGAGAAAACTCTCCTGTGCGTTCTCTTTAGAGGCTACATGCTTTGACATACACGCAACACCAAAGCTTTTCGAGTTACAACGTGTTGTTTTGGAAAAACAAGATAATTTTGCACGATGCGGGATTTCCTTAAAACGTGGTTTTCTGACAAATTTTGACGAAAGAAAGTTCTCCTGTGGGTTCTCTTTGGAGGCTACACTTTTAGACG
This sequence comes from Apodemus sylvaticus, assembly GCF_947179515.1. Taxonomy (NCBI): domain Eukaryota; kingdom Metazoa; phylum Chordata; class Mammalia; order Rodentia; family Muridae; genus Apodemus; species Apodemus sylvaticus. Next base: position 82,979 of record NW_026263406.1, read on the forward strand.
TACGAGCCACACCAAATCTTTTCAAGTTACAACATGTTTAGGAGATACAAGCAAATTTTTTACGATGCTTTATTTCTTCTCGTAAAGTGTTTCCAATACGTACGTATTTGTCTTTATTCTGCTACACTGTATTTCCTTATAACGTGGTATTCTTACATATTCTTTTGAGGGAAAACTCTCCTGTGCGTTCTCTTTTGAGGCTACACACTTAGACATACATGCAACACCAAAGATTTTCGAGTTACATAGTGTTGTTTAGGAAAAACAAGATAATTTTGCACGATGCGGGATTTCCTTAAAACGTGGTTTCCTGAGAAATTTTGACGAAAGAAAATTCTCCTGTGCATTCTCTTTTGAGGCTACACGTGTAGACATATGAGCCACACCAAATCTTTTCGATTTACAACGTGTTGTTTAGGAGATACAAGCTAATTTTGTACGATGCGTTATTTCTTCACCTAAAGTGTTTCCAATATGTACTTATTTGTCTTTACTCTGCAAAATTGTATTTCGTAAAAACGTGGTATTCTTACATATTCTTTCGAGGGAAAACTCTCCTGTGCCTTCTCTTTGAGGCTCCACGCTTACACATACAAGCAACACCAAAGCTTTTCGAGTTACAACATGTTGTTTAGGAAAAAGAAGATGATTTCCCACGATGCGGGATTTCCTTAAAACGTGGTTTTCTGACAAATTTTGACGAAAGAAAATTCTGCTGTGGGTTCTCTTTTGAGGCTACATGTTTAGACGTACACGCCACACCAAATCTTTCCGAGATACAACGTATTGTTTAGGAGATACAAGCTAATTTTGTATGATGCGTTAATTCTTCTCGTAAAGTGTTTCCAATATGTACGTATTTGTCTTTACTCTGCAACACTGTATTTCCTTATAACGTGGTATTCTTACACATTCCTTCGAGAGAAAACTATCCTGTGCGTTCCCTTTTGAGGCTACACACTTAGACATAAAGGCAACACCAAAGCTTTTCGAGGTATAACGTGTTGTTTATGAAAAACAAGATGATTTCGCACGATGCGGTATTTCCTTAAAACGTGGTTTTCTGACAAATTTTGATGAAAGAAAATAGTCCTGTGGGTTCTCTTTTGAGGCTACATGTTTAGAGGTACATGCCACACCAAATCCTTTTGAGTTACCACGTGTTGTTTAGGAGATACAAGCTAATTTTGTATGATGTGTTATTTCATCTCGTAAAGTGTTTCCAATAAGTAAGTATTTGTCTTTACTCTGCAACACTGTATTTCCTTATACCGTTGTATTCTTACATGTTCTTTCGAGAGAAAACTCTCCTGTGTGTTCTCTTTAGAGGATACACGCTTAGACATACACGCAACACCAAAGATTTTCGAGTTACAACGTGTTGTTTTGGAAAAACAAGATAATTTTGCACGATGCGAGATTTCCATAAAACGTGGTTTTCTGAAAAAATTTGACAAAAGAAAGTTCTCCTGTGGGTTCTCTTTTGAGGCTACACGTGTAGAGGTACGAGCCACACCAAATCTTTTCGAGTTACAACGTGTTGCTTAGGAGATACAAGCTAATTTTGTACGATGTGTTATTTCTTCTCTTAAAGTGTTTCCAATATGTACGAATTTGTCTTTACTCTGCAACACTGTATTTCCTTATAACGTGGTATTCTTACATATTCTTTCGAGAGAAAACTCTCCTGTGCATTCTCTTTTGAGGCTACATGCTTAGACATACACGCAACACCAAAGGTTTTGATTTACAACGTGTTGTTTAGGAAAAACAAGATAATTTTGCAGAATGCGAGAATTCCTCAAAACGTAGTTTCTGACAAATTTTGATGAAAGAAAATTCTCCTGTGGGTTCTCTTTTGAGGCTACACGTTTAGACATACACGTCACACCAAATCCTTTCGAGTTACATCGTGTTGTTTAGGAGATACAAGCTAATTTTGAATGATGCGTTATTTCTTCTCATAAAGTGTTACCAATATGTACTTATATGTCTTTACTCTGGAAAATTGTATTTCCTTATAACGTGGTATTCTTACATTTTCTTTCGAGAGAAAACTCTCCTGTGCTTTCCCTTTGGAGGCTCCATGCTTACAAGTACACGCAACACCAAAGCTTTTCGAGTTACAACATGTTGTTTAGGAAAAAGAAGATGATATCCCACAATGCGGGATTTCCTTAAAACGTGGTTTTCTGAAAATTTTAACGAAAGAAAATTCTCCTGTGGGTTCTCTTTTGAGGCTACACGTTTAGACGTACACGTCACACCAAATCCTTTCGAGTTACCACGTGTTGTTTAGGAGATACAAGCTAATTTTGTACGATGCCTTATTTCTTCTCGTAAAGTGTATCCAATACGTACGTATTTGTCTTTACTCTGCAACATTGTATTTCCTTATAACGTGGTATTCCTACATATTCTTTCGAGAGAAAACTATCCTTTGCGTTCCCTTTTGAGGCTACACACTTAGACATACAGGCAACACCAAAGCTTTTCGAGTTACAACGTGTTGTTTATGAAAAACAAGATAATTTCGCATGATGCGGGATTTCCTTAAAACGTTGTGTTCTGACAAATTTTGACGAAAGAAAATTCTCCTGTGGGTTCTCTTTTGAGGCTATACGTTTAGACGTGCACGCGACACCAAATCCTTTCGAGTTATCACGTGTTGTTTAGAAGATACAAGCTAATTTTGTACGATGTGTTATTTCTTCTCATAAAGTGTTTCCAATACGTATGTATTTGTCTTTACTCTGCAACACTGTATTTCCTTATAACGTTGTATTCTTACATGTTCTTTCGAGAGAAAACTCTCCTGTGCGTTCTCTTTAGAGGCTACATGCTTTGACATACACGCAACACCAAAGCTTTTCGAGTTACAACGTGTTGTTTTGGAAAAACAAGATAATTTTGCACGATGCGGGATTTCCTTAAAACGTGGTTTTCTGACAAATTTTGACGAAAGAAAGTTCTCCTGTGGGTTCTCTTTGGAGGCTACACTTTTAGACGTACGAGCCACACCAAATCTTTTCAAGTTACAACATGTTTAGGAGATACAAGCAAATTTTTTACGATGCTTTATTTCTTCTCGTAAAGTGTTTCCAATACGTACGTATTTGTCTTTATTCTGCTACACTGTATTTCCTTATAACGTGGTATTCTTACATATTCTTTTGAGGGAAAACTCTCCTGTGCGTTCTCTTTTGAGGCTACACACTTAGACATACATGCAACACCAAAGATTTTCGAGTTACATAGTGTTGTTTAGGAAAAACAAGATAATTTTGCACGATGCGGGATTTCCTTAAAACGTGGTTTCCTGAGAAATTTTGACGAAAGAAAATTCTCCTGTGCATTCTCTTTTGAGGCTACACGTGTAGACATATGAGCCACACCAAATCTTTTCGATTTACAACGTGTTGTTTAGGAGATACAAGCTAATTTTGTACGATGCGTTATTTCTTCACCTAAAGTGTTTCCAATATGTACTTATTTGTCTTTACTCTGCAAAATTGTATTTCGTAAAAACGTGGTATTCTTACATATTCTTTCGAGGGAAAACTCTCCTGTGCCTTCTCTTTGAGGCTCCACGCTTACACATACAAGCAACACCAAAGCTTTTCGAGTTACAACATGTTGTTTAGGAAAAAGAAGATGATTTCCCACGATGCGGGATTTCCTTAAAACGTGGTTTTCTGACAAATTTTGACGAAAGAAAATTCTGCTGTGGGTTCTCTTTTGAGGCTACATGTTTAGACGTACACGCCACACCAAATCTTTCCGAGATACAACGTATTGTTTAGGAGATACAAGCTAATTTTGTATGATGCGTTAATTCTTCTCGTAAAGTGTTTCCAATATGTACGTATTTGTCTTTACTCTGCAACACTGTATTTCCTTATAACGTGGTATTCTTACACATTCCTTCGAGAGAAAACTATCCTGTGCGTTCCCTTTTGAGGCTACACACTTAGACATAAAGGCAACACCAAAGCTTTTCGAGGTATAACGTGTTGTTTATGAAAAACAAGATGATTTCGCACGATGCGGTATTTCCTTAAAACGTGGTTTTCTGACAAATTTTGATGAAAGAAAATAGTCCTGTGGGTTCTCTTTTGAGGCTACATGTTTAGAGGTACATGCCACACCAAATCCTTTTGAGTTACCACGTGTTGTTTAGGAGATACAAGCTAATTTTGTATGATGTGTTATTTCATCTCGTAAAGTGTTTCCAATAAGTAAGTATTTGTCTTTACTCTGCAACACTGTATTTCCTTATACCGTTGTATTCTTACATGTTCTTTCGAGAGAAAACTCTCCTGTGTGTTCTCTTTAGAGGATACACGCTTAGACATACACGCAACACCAAAGATTTTCGAGTTACAACGTGTTGTTTTGGAAAAACAAGATAATTTTGCACGATGCGAGATTTCCATAAAACGTGGTTTTCTGAAAAAATTTGACAAAAGAAAGTTCTCCTGTGGGTTCTCTTTTGAGGCTACACGTGTAGAGGTACGAGCCACACCAAATCTTTTCGAGTTACAACGTGTTGCTTAGGAGATACAAGCTAATTTTGTACGATGTGTTATTTCTTCTCTTAAAGTGTTTCCAATATGTACGAATTTGTCTTTACTCTGCAACACTGTATTTCCTTATAACGTGGTATTCTTACATATTCTTTCGAGAGAAAACTCTCCTGTGCATTCTCTTTTGAGGCTACATGCTTAGACATACACGCAACACCAAAGGTTTTGATTTACAACGTGTTGTTTAGGAAAAACAAGATAATTTTGCAGAATGCGAGAATTCCTCAAAACGTAGTTTCTGACAAATTTTGATGAAAGAAAATTCTCCTGTGGGTTCTCTTTTGAGGCTACACGTTTAGACATACACGTCACACCAAATCCTTTCGAGTTACATCGTGTTGTTTAGGAGATACAAGCTAATTTTGAATGATGCGTTATTTCTTCTCATAAAGTGTTACCAATATGTACTTATATGTCTTTACTCTGGAAAATTGTATTTCCTTATAACGTGGTATTCTTACATTTTCTTTCGAGAGAAAACTCTCCTGTGCTTTCCCTTTGGAGGCTCCATGCTTACAAGTACACGCAACACCAAAGCTTTTCGAGTTACAACATGTTGTTTAGGAAAAAGAAGATGATATCCCACAATGCGGGATTTCCTTAAAACGTGGTTTTCTGAAAATTTTAACGAAAGAAAATTCTCCTGTGGGTTCTCTTTTGAGGCTAAACGTTTAGACGTACACATCACACCAAATCCTTTCGAGTTACCACGTGTTGTTTAGGAGATACAAGCTAATTTTGTACGATGCCTTATTTCTTCTCGTAAAGTGTTTCCAATACGTACGTATTTGTCTTTACTCTGCAACATTGTATTTCCTGATAACGTGGTATTCCTACATATTCTTTCGAGAGAAAACTATCCTTTGCGTTCCCTTTTGAGGCTACACACTTAGACATACAGGCAACACCAAAGCTTTTCGAGTTACAACGTGTTGTTTATGAAAAACAAGATAATTTCGCATGATGCGGGATTTCCTTAAATCGTTGTGTTCTGACAAATTTTGACGAAAGAAAATTCTCCTGTGGGTTCTCTTTTGAGGCTATACGTTTAGACGTGCACGCGACACCAAATCCTTTCGAGTTATCACGTGTTGTTTAGAAGATACAAGCTAATTTTGTACGATGTGTTATTTCTTCTCATAAAGTGTTTCCAATACGTATGTATTTGTCTTTACTCTGCAACACTGTATTTCCTTATAACGTTGTATTCTTACATGTTCTTTCGAGAGAAAACTCTCCTGTGCGTTCTCTTTAGAGGCTACATGCTTTGACATACACGCAACACCAAAGCTTTTCGAGTTACAACGTGTTGTTTTGGAAAAACAAGATAATTTTGCACGATGCGGGATTTCCTTAAAACGTGGTTTTCTGACAAATTTTGACGAAAGAAAGTTCTCCTGTGGGTTCTCTTTGGAGGCTACACTTTTAGACGTACGAGCCACACCAAATCTTTTCAAGTTACAACATGTTTAGGAGATACAAGCAAATTTTTTACGATGCTTTATTTCTTCTCGTAAAGTGTTTCCAATACGTACGTATTTGTCTTTATTCTGCTACACTGTATTTCCTTATAACGTGGTATTCTTACATATTCTTTCGAGGGAAAACTCTCCTGTGCGTTCTCTTTTGAGGCTACACACTTAGACATACATGCAACACCAAAGATTTTCGAGTTACATAGTGTTGTTTAGGAAAAACAAGATAATTTTGCACGATGCGGGATTTCCTTAAAACGTGGTTTCCTGAGAAATTTTGACGAAAGAAAATTCTCCTGTGCATTCTCTTTTGAGGCTACACGTGTAGACATATGAGCCACACCAAATCTTTTCGATTTACAACGTGTTGTTTAGGAGATACAAGCTAATTTTGTACGATGCGTTATTTCTTCACCTAAAGTGTTTCCAATATGTACTTATTTGTCTTTACTCTGCAAAATTGTATTTCGTAAAAACGTGGTATTCTTACATATTCTTTCGAGGGAAAACTCTCCTGTGCCTTCTCTTTGAGGCTCCACGCTTACACATACAAGCAACACCAAAGCTTTTCGAGTTACAACATGTTGTTTAGGAAAAAGAAGATGATTTCCCACGATGCGGGATTTCCTTAAAACGTGGTTTTCTGACAAATTTTGACGAAAGAAAATTCTGCTGTGGGTTCTCTTTTGAGGCTACATGTTTAGACGTACACGACACACCAAATCTTTCCGAGATACAACGTATTGTTTAGGAGATACAAGCTAATTTTGTATGATGCGTTAATTCTTCTCGTAAAGTGTTTCCAATATGTACGTATTTGTCTTTACTCTGCAACACTGTATTTCCTTATAACGTGGTATTCTTACACATTCCTTCGAGAGAAAACTATCCTGTGCGTTCCCTTTTGAGGCTACACACTTAGACATAAAGGCAACACCAAAGCTTTTCGAGGTATAACGTGTTGTTTATGAAAAACAAGATGATTTCGCACGATGCGGTATTTCCTTAAAACGTGGTTTTCTGACAAATTTTGATGAAAGAAAATAGTCCTGTGGGTTCTCTTTTGAGGCTACATGTTTAGAGGTACATGCCACACCAAATCCTTTTGAGTTACCACGTGTTGTTTAGGAGATACAAGCTAATTTTGTATGATGTGTTATTTCATCTCGTAAAGTGTTTCCAATAAGTAAGTATTTGTCTTTACTCTGCAACACTGTATTTCCTTATACCGTTGTATTCTTACATGTTCTTTCGAGAGAAAACTCTCCTGTGTGTTCTCTTTAGAGGATACACGCTTAGACATACACGCAACACCAAAGATTTTCGAGTTACAACGTGTTGTTTAGGAGATACAAGCTAATTTTGAATGATGCGTTATTTCTTCTCGTAAAGTGTTGTCAATAAGTACTTATTTGTCTTTACTCTGCAAAATTGTATTTCCTTATAATGTGGTATTCTTACATATTCTTTCGAGTGAAAACTCTCCTGTGCTGTCCCTTTTGTCGCTCCATGCTTACACATACACGCAACACCAAAGCTTTTCGAGGTACAACATGTTGTTTAGGAAAAAGAAGATCATTTCGCACGATGCGGGATTTCCTTAAAACGTGGTTTTCTGAAAAATGTTGATGAAAGTAAATTCTCCTGTGGGTTCTCTTTTGAGGCTACATGTTTAGACGTACACACCACACCAAATCCTTTCAAGTTACCACGTGTTGTTTAGGAGATACAAGCTAATTTTGTACGATGCGTTAATTCTTCTTGTAAAGTTTTTCCAATAGGTACGTATGTGTTTTTACTCTGCAACATTGTATTTCCTAATAACGTAGTATTCTTACATATTCTTTCGAGAGAAAACTATCCTGTGCGTTCTCTTTAGAGGTTACTCGCTTAGACATACATGCAACACCAAAGCTTTTCGAGTTACATCATGCTGTTTAGGAAAAACAAGATAATTTTGCATGATGCGGTATTTCCTTAAAACGTGGTTTCCTGAGAAATTTTAACGAAAGAAAGTTCTCCTGTTCGTTCTTTTTTGAGGCTACACGTGTAGACGTATGAGCCACACCAAATCTTTTCGAGGTACAACGTGTTGTTTAGGAGATACAAGCCAATTTTTTACGATGCCTTATTTCTTCTCGTAAAGTGTTTCCAATTCGTACTTATTTGTCTTTACTCTGCAACACTGTATTTCCTTATAACGTGGTATTCGTACATATTATTTCGAGGGAAAACTCTCCTGTGTGTTCTCTTTTGAGGCTACATGCTTAGATATACACGCAAGACCAAAGGTTTTCGAGTTACAACGTGTTGTTTAGGAAAAACAAGATAATTTCGCACGATGCGAGATTTCCTTAAAACGTGGTTTCTGACAAATTTTGATGAAAGAAAAATCTCCTGTGGGTTTTCTTTTGAGGCTACACGTTTAGATGTACATGCAACACCAAATCTTTTCGAGTTACAACGTGTTGTTTAGGAGATACAAGCTAATTTTTTACGATGCGTTAATTCTTCTCATAAAGTGTTTCCAAGAAGTACGCGTTTGTCTTTACTCTGCAACATTGTATTTCCTTATAACGTGGTATTCTTACATATTCTTTAGAGGGAAAACTATCCTGTGCGTTCCCCTTTTAGGCTACACACTTAGACATACAGTCAACACCAACTCTTTTCGAGTTACAACGTGTTGTTTATGAAAAACAAGATAATTTTGCACGATGCGGGATTTCCTTAAAACGTGGTTTTCTGACAAATTTGGAGGAAAAAAATTCTCCCGTGGGTTCTCTTTAGAGGCTACACGTTTAGACATACACGCCACACCAAATCCTTTCGAGTTACCACGTGTTGTTTAGGAGATACAAGCAAATATTGTACGATGCGTTATTTCTTCTCGTATAGAGTTTCCAATACGTACTTTTTTTGTCTTTACTCTGCAACACTGTATTTCCTTATAACGTGGTATTCTTACATATTCTTTCGAGGGAAAACTCTCCTGTGCATTCTCTTTTGAGGCTACACGCTTAGACAAACACGCAACGCCAAAGCTTTTCGAGTTACAACGTGTTGTTTACGAAAAACAAGATAATTTCGCACGATGCGAGATTTCCATAAAACGTGGTTTTCTGAAAAATTTTGATGAAAGAAAGTTCTCCTGTGGGTTCTCTTTTGAGGCTACACGTGTAGAGGTATGAGCCACACCAAATCTTTTCGAGTTACAACGTGTTGTTTAGGAGATACAAGCTAATTTTGTACGATGTGTTATTTTTTCTCTTAAAGTGTTTCCAATACGTATGTAGTTGTCTTTACTCTGCAACACTGTATTTCCTTATAATGTGGTATTCTTACATATTCTTTCGAGAGAAAACTCTCCTGTGCGTTCTCTTTTGAGGCTACAAGCTTAGACATACACGCAACACCAAAGCTTTTTGAGTTACAACATGTTGTTTAGGAAAAACAAGATAATTTCGCACGATGCGAGATTTCCTTAAAACGTGGTTTCTGACAAATTTTGATGAAACAAAATTCTGCTGTGGGTTCTCGTTTGAGGTTACACTTTTAGATGTACACGTCACACCAAATATTTTCGAGTTACAACGTGTTGTTTCGGAGATACAAGCTAATTTTATACGATGCCTTATTTTTTCTCGTAAGGTGTTGCCAATACGTACATATTTATCTTTACTCTGCAACTCTGTATTTCCTTAAAACGTGGTATTCTTACATATTCTTTCGAGAGAAAACTCTCCTGTGCCTTCTCTTTTGAGGCTACACGTTTAGATGTACACGCCACACAAAATATTTCGAGTTACAACGTGTTGTTTAGGAGATAAAAGCTAATTTTGTACGATGCGTTATTTCTTCTCCTAAAGTGTTTCCTATACATAAGTATTTGTCTTTACTCTGCAACACTGTCTTTCCTTATAACGTGGTATTTTTACATATTCTTTCGAGAGAAAACTCTCCTGTGCCTTCTCTTTTGAGGCTACACGCTTACACATACACGCAACACCAAAGCTTTTCGAGTTACGACATGTTGTTTAGGAAAAACAAGATAATTTCGCACGATGTGGGATTTCTTTAAAATGTGGTTTTCTGGCAAAATTTGATGAAAGAAAGTTCTCCTGTGGGTTCTCTTTTGAGGCTACACGTTTAGACATACAGGTGACACCAAATCTTTTCGAGTTAAACGTGTTGTTTAGGAGATACAAGCTAATTTTGCACAAAGCATTATTTCTTCTCCTAAAGTGTTTCCAATACGTACGTATTTGTCTTTACTCTGCAACACTGTATTTCCTTATAACGTGGTATTCTTACATATTCTTTCGAGAGAAAACTCTCCTGTGCCTTCTCTTTTGAGGCTACACGCTTAGACATACACGTAACACAAAAGCTTTTCGAGTTACAACGTGTTGTTTAGGAAAAACAAGATAATTTCGCAAGATGCGGGATTTCCATAAAACGTGGTTTTCTGACAAATTTTGATGTAAGAAAATTCTGCTGTGGGTTCTCTTTTGAGGCTACACATTTAGACGTACACGCCACACCAAATCTTTTCGAGTTACAACGTGTTGTTTAGTAGATACAGACTAATTTTGTATGATGCGTTATTTCTTCTCGTAAAGTGTTGCCAATACGAATGTATTTGTCTTTACTCTGCAACTCTGTATTTCCTTAAAACGTGGTATTCTTACATATTCTTTCGAGAAAAAACTCTCCTGTGCCTTCTCTCTTGAGGCTACACGCTTAGACATACAGGCAACACCAAAGCTTTTCGAGTTACAACGTGTTGTTTAGGAAAAACAAGATAATTTCGCAAGATGCGGGATTTCCTTAAAACGTGGTTTTCTGAAAAATTTTGACCTAAGAAAATTCTCTTGTTGGTTCTCTTTTGAGGCTACACGTTTAGACGTACACGCCACACCAAATCCTTTTCAGTTACAACGTGTTGTTTAGGAGATACAGACTAATTTTGTACGATGCCTTATTTTTTCTCGTAAGGTGTTGCCAATACGTACATATTTGTCTTTACTCTGCAACTCTGTATTTCCTTAAAACGTGGTATTCTTACATATTCTTTCGAGAGAAAACTCTCCTGTGCCTTCTCTTTTGAGGCTACACGTTTAGACGTACACGACACACAAAATATTTCGAGTTACAACGTGTTGTTTAGGAGATAAAAGCTAATTTTGTACGATGCTTTATTTCTTCTCGTAAAGTGTTTCCTATACATAAGTATTTGTATTTACACTGCAACATTGTATTTCCTTATAACGTGGTATTCTTACATATTCTTTCGAGAGAAAACTCTCCTGTGCCTTCTCTTTTGAGGCTACACGCTTAGACATACACGCAACACCAAAGCTTTTCGAGTTACGACATGTTGTTTAGGAAAAACAACATAATTTCGCACGATGTGGGACTTCCTTAAAACGTGGTTTTCTGACAAATATTGACGAACGAAAATTATCCTGTGGGTTCTCTTTTGAGGCTACATGTTTACACGTACACGCCACACCAAATATTTTCGAGTTACAACGTGTTGTTTAGGAGATACAAGCTAATTTTGTACGATGCGTTATTTCTTCTCGTAAAGTGTTTCCAATACGTATGTATTTGTCTTTACTCTGCAACACTGTATTTACTTATAACGTGGTATTCTTACATATTCTTTCGAGAGAAACTCTCCTGTGCCTTCTCTTTTGAGGCCACACGTTTAGACATACACGCAACACCAAAGCTTTTCGAGTTACAACGTGTTGTTTAGGGTTCTCTTTTGAGGCTACACGAAGAAATAATGCATCGTTCAAAATTAGCTTGGAAACACTTTATGAGAAAAATTAACGCATTATAAAAAATTAGCTTGTCTCTCCTAAACAACACGTTGTATCTCGTGTAGCCTCAAAAGAGAACCCACAGGAGAATTTTCTCTCAAAAGAAGATGTAAGAATACCACGTTGTAAGGAAATACAGTGTTGTAGACTAAAGACAAATACGTACGTACTGGAAACACTTTTAGAGATGAAATAACGCATCATTCAAAATTAGCTTGTATCCCCTTAACATCACGTTGTCACTCGAAACGATTTGGTGTGGGGTGTACGACTAAACTTGTAGCCTCAAAAGAGAACCCAGAGGAGATTTTTCTTCTTTCAAATTTTTTCAGAAATCACGTTTTTAGGAAATCCCGCATTGTGCGAAATTATCTTGTTTTTCCTAAACAACATGTTGTAACTCGAAAAGCTTTGGTGTTACTTGTATATCTAAGCGTGTAGCCTCAAAAGAGAGTGCACAGGAGAGTTTTCTCTCAAAAGAATATGTAAGAATACCACGTTATAAGGAAATACAGTGTTGCAGAATAAAGACAAATACGTACGTATTGGAAACACTTTATGAGAAGAAATAACGCATCATACAAAATTAGCTTGTATCTCCTAAACAACACGTTGGACTCGAAAAGAGTTGGTGTGGCATGTACGTCTAAATGTGTAGCCTCAAAAGAGAACCCACAGGAGAATTTTCTTTCGTCAAAATATGTCAGAAAATCACGTTTTATGGTAATCCCGCATCGTGCGAAATTATCTTGTTTTTCCTAAACAACACGTTGTAACATGAAAAGCTTTGCTGTTGCGTGTATGTCTAATCCTGTATCCTCAAAAGCCAATGCACAGGAGTGTTTTCTCTTGAAATAAGATGTAAGAATACCACGTTCGAAGGAAATACAGTGTTGCAGACTAAAGACAAATAGGTACTTTTTGGAAACACTTTTAGAGATGAAATAACGCATCGTTCAAAGTTAGGTTGTATCTCCTAAACAACACGTTGTAACTTGAAACTGTTTGGTGTGGTGTTTACATCTAAATGCGTAGCCTCAAAAGAGAACCCACAGGAGAATTTTCTTTCGTCAAAATTTTTCAGAAATCACGTTTTGAGGAAATCCCGCATTGTGCGAAATTATCTTGTTTTTCCTAAACAACACGTTGTAACTCGAAAAGCTTTGGTGTTACGTGTATGTCTAAGCATGTAGCCTCAAAAGAGAACGCACAGGAGAGTTTTCTCTCGAAAGAATATGTAAGAATACCACGTTATAAGGAAATACGGTGTTGCAGAGTAAAGACAAATTCTTACATATTGGAAACACTTAACGAGAAGAAATAACACATGGTACAAAATTAGCTTGTATCTCCGAAACAACACGTTGTAACTCGAAAAGATATGCTGTGGTGTTTACATCTAAACCTGTAGCCTCAAAAGAGAACCCACTGGAGAATTTTCTCTCGTCAAAATTTTTTCAGAAAACCACGTTTTAAGGACGTCCTGCATCATGCGAAATCATCTTGTTTTCCTAAACAACACGTTGTAACTCGAAAAGCTTTGGTGTTGCGTGTATGTCTAAGCGTGTAGCCTCAAAAGAGAATGCACAGTAGAGTATTCTCTCGATAGAATATGTAAGAATACCACGTTATAAGGAAATACAGTATTGCAGAGTAAAGACAGATACTTACTTATTGGAAACACTTTACGAGAAGGAATAATACATCGTACAAAATTAGCTTGTATTTCCTAAACAACACGTAGTAACTCGAAGGATTTGGTGTGGCGTGTAAGTTGAAACGTGTAGCCTCAACAGAGAACCCACAGGAGAATTTTCTTTCGTCAAATTTGTCAGAAAACCATGTTTTAAGGAAATCCCGCATTGTGCGAAATTATCTTGTTTTTCCTAAAAAACACGTTGTAACTCGAAAAGCTTTGGTGCTGCGTGTATGTCTAAGCGTGTAGCCTTAAAAGAGAACGCACAGGAGAGTTTTCTCTCGAACGAATATGTAAGAATACCACGTTATAAGGAAATACAGTGTTGCAGAGTAAAGATAGATACATACGTATTTGAAACACTTTACGAGAAGAAATAATGCATCGTACAAAATTAGCTTGTATTTCCTAAAAAGCACATTGTAACTCGAAAGGTTTTGGTGTGGTGTGTACGTCTAAATGTGTAGCCACAAAAGAGAACCCACAGGAGAATTTTCTTTCATCAAAATTTTTCAGAAAACCACGTTTTAAGGAAATCCCGCGTCCTGCGAAATCATCTTCTTTTTCCTAAACTACATGTTGTAACTTGAATAGCTTTGGTGTTGCCTGTATGTCTAAGTGTGTAGCCACAAAAGGGAACGCACAGGACAGTTTTCTATCGAAAGAATATGTAAGAATACCACGTTATAAGGAAATACAATGGTGCAGAGTAAAGACAAATACGTAAGTATTGGAAACACTTTATGAGAAGAATTAACACATTGTAAAATATTAGCTTGTATCTCCTAAACAACACGTTGTAACTCGAACAGATTTGGTGTGGCGTGTACGTCTAAACATGTAGCCTCAAAAGAGAACCCACAGGAGAACTTTCTATTGTCAAATTTTTCAGAAAACCACGTTTATGGAAATCTCGCATCGTGCGAAATTATCTAGTTTTTCCTAAACAACACGTTGTAACTCGAAAAGCTTTGGTGTTGCTTGTATGTCTAAACATGTAGCCTCAAAAGAGAACGCTCAGGAGAGTTTTCCCTCGAAAGAATATGTAAGAATACCATGTTATAAGGAAATACAGTGTTGCAGAGAAAGACAAATACGTACTTATTGGAAACAATTTACGAGAAGAAATAACACATCGTACAAAATTAGCCTGTATCTCCTAAACAACACGTGGTAACTCGAAAGGATTTGGTGTGGCGTGCATGTCTAAACGTGTAGCATCATAAGAGAACCCACAGGAGAATTTTCTTTCTTCAAAATTTGTCAGAACACAACGGTTTAAGGAAATCCGAGAACGCACAGGAGAGTTTTCTCTCGAAATAATATGTAAGAATACCACGTTATAAGGAAATACAGTGTTGCAGAGTAGAGGCAAATACATACTTATTGGAAAAACTTAAACTTTACGAGAAGAAATAATGCATCGTAAAAAATTAGCTTGTATCTCCTAAACAACATGTTGTAACTTAAAAAGATTTGGTGTGGCCTGTACGTCTAAACGTGTAGTCTCAAATGAAAACCCATAGGAGAATTTTCTTTGGTCAAAATTTGTCAGAAAATCACGTATTAAGGAAATCCCTCTTCGTGCGAAATTATCTTGTTTTTCCTAAACAACACGTTGTAACGCGAAAATCTTTGGTATTGCGTGTATGTCTAAGCGTGTAGCCTCAAAAGAGGACGCACAGGAAAGTTTTCTCTCGAAAGAATATGTAAGAATACCACGTTATAAGGAAATACAGTGTTGCAGACTAAAGGCAAATACGTACCTATTGGAAACACCTTACAAGAAGAAATAAAGCATCATAAAAAATTAGCTTGTATCTCCTAAACAACAGTTTGTAACTCGAAAAGATTTGGTATGGCGTGCACGTCTAAACGTGTAGCCTCAAAAGATAACCCACAGGAGAATTTTTTTTTCGTTAATATTTCTCAGAAAACCATGTTTTAAGGAAATCACTCATCGTGCAAAATTATCTTGCTTTTCCTAAACAACACGTTGTAACTCGAAAAGCTTTGATGGTGCGTTTCCAATACATATGTATTTTCCTTTACTCTGCAACACTGTATTTCCTTACAACGTGGTATTCTTACATATTCTTTCGAGAGAAAACTCTCCTGTGCATTCTCTTTTGGGGCTACACGCTTAGACATACACGCAACATCAAAGCTTTTCGAGTTAAAACGTTTTGTTTAGGAAAAACAAGATAATTTCGCATGATGCGGTATTTCCTTCATACGTGGTTTTCTGACAAATTTTGACCAAAGAAAATTCTCCTATGGTTTCTCTTTTGAGGCTACACGATTAGACGTACACGCCACACCAAATCTTTTTAAGTTACAACGTGTTGTTTAGGAGATACAAGCTAATTTTTTAAGATGCGTTATTTCTTCTCGTAAAGTTTTTCCAATACGTAAATATTTGTCTTTACTCTGCAACACTGTATTTCCTAATAACGTGGTATTCTTATATATTCTTTCGAGAAAAAAACTCTCCTTTGCATTCTCTTTTGAGGCTACACGCTTAGACATACACGCAACACCAAAGGTTTTCGCGTTACAACGTGTTGCTTAGGAAAAACAAGATAATTTCGCACGATGCAGGATTTCCTTAAAACGTGGTTTTCTGACAAATTTTGATGAACGAAAATTCTCCTGTGGGTTCTCGTTTGAGGCTACATGTTTAGACGTACACACCACACCAAATCTTTTCGAGTTATAACGTGATGTTTAGGAGATACATACTAATTTTTTACGATGCCTTATATCTTCTCGTAAAGTTTAAGTGTTTCCAATAAGTACGTATTTGTCTTTACTCTGCAACACTGTATTTCCTTATAACGCGGTATTCTTACATATTCTTTCGAGAGAAAACTCTCCTGTGCGTTCTCTTTTGAGGCTACACGCTTAGACATACACGCAGCACCAAAGCTTTTCGAGTTACAACGTGTTGTTTAGGAAAAACAAGATAATTTCCACGATGCGGGATTTCCATAAAACGTGGTTTTCTGACAAATTTTGACGAAAGAAAATACTCCTTTAAGTTCACTTTTGAGGCTACACGTTTAGACGTACACGCCACACCAAATCTTTTCGAGTTACATCGTGTTGTTTAGGAGATACAAGCTAATTTTGTACGATGCGTTATTTCTTCTCGTAAAGTGTTGCCAATACGAATGTATTTGTCTTTACTCTGCAACACTGTATTTCCTTAAAACGTGGTATTCTTACATATTCTTTCGAGAAAAAACTCTCCTGTGCCTTCTCTCTTGAGGCTACACGCTTAGATATACAGGCAACACCAAAGCTTTTCGAGTTACAACGTGTTGTTTAGGAAAAACAAGATAATTTCGCAAGATGCGGGATTTCCTTAAAACGTGGTTTTCTGAAAAATTTTGACCAAAGAAAATTCTCCTGTTGGTTTTCTTTTGAGGCTACACGTTTAGACGTACACGCCACACCAAATCCTTTTCAGTTACAACGTGTTGTTTAGGAGATACAGACTAATTTTGTACGATGCCTTATTTTTTCTCGTAAGGTGTTGCCAATACGTACATATTTGTCTTTACTCTGCAACTCTGTATTTCCTTAAAACGTGGTATTCTTACATATTCTTTCGAGAGAAAACTCTCCTGTGCCTTCTCTTTTGAGGCTACACGTTTAGACGTACACGACACACAAAATATTTCGAGTTACAACGTGTTGTTTAGGAGATAAAAGCTAATTTTGTACGATGCTTTATTTCTTCTCGTAAAGTGTTTCCTATACATAAGTATTTGTATTTACACTGCAACATTGTATTTCCTTATAACGTGGTATTCTTACATATTCTTTCGAGAGAAAACTCTCCTGTGCCTTCTCTTTTGAGGCTACACGCTTAGACATACACGCAACACCAAAGCTTTTCGAGTTACGACATGTTGTATAGGAAAAACAACATAATTTCGCACGATGTGGGACTTCCTTAAAACGTGGTTTTCTGACAAATATTGACGAACGAAAATTATCCTGTGGGTTCTCTTTTGAGGCTACATGTTTACACGTACACGCCACACCAAATATTTTCGAGTTACAACGTGTTGTTTAGGAGATACAAGCTAATTTTGTACGATGCGTTATTTCTTCTCATAAAGTGTTTCCAATACCTATGTATTTGTCTTTACTCTGCAACACTGTATTTCCTTATAACGTGGTATTCTTACATATTCTTTTGAGAGAAACTCTCCTGTGCCTTCTCTTTTGAGGCCACACGTTTAGACATACACGCAACACCAAAGCTTTTCGAGTTACAACGTGTTGTTTAGGGTTCTCTTTTGAGGCTACACGAAGAAATATTGCATCGTTCAAAATTAGCTTGGAAACACTTTATGAGAAAAATTAACGCATTATAAAAAATTAGCTTGTCTCTCCTAAACAACACGTTGTAACTCGTGTAGCCTCAAAAGAGAACCCACAGGAGAATTTTCTCTCAAAAGAAGATGTAAGAATACCACGTTGTAAGGAAATACAGTGTTGTAGACTAAAGACAAATACGTACGTACTGGAAACACTTTTAGAGATGAAATAACGCATCGTTCAAAATTAGCTTGTATCTCCTTAACAACACGTTGTCACTCGAAACGATTTGGTGTGGGGTGTACGACTAAACTTGTAGCCTCAAAAGAGAACCCAGAGGAGATTTTTCTTCTTTCAAATTTTTTCAGAAATCACGTTTTTAGGAAATCCCGCATTGTGCGAAATTATCTTGTTTTTCCTAAACAACATGTTGTAACTCGAAAAGCTTTGGTGTTACTTGTATATCTAAGCGTGTAGCCTCAAAAGAGAATGCACAGGAGAGTTTTCTCTCAAAAGAATATGTAAGAATACCACGTTATAAGGAAATACAGTGTTGCAGAATAAAGACAAATACGTACGTATTGGAAACACTTTATGAGAAGAAATAACGCATCATACAAAATTAGCTTGTATCTCCTAAACAACACGTTGGAACTCGAAAAGAGTTGGTGTGGCATGTACGTCTAAATGTGTAGCCTCAAAAGAGAACCCACAGGAGAATTTTCTTTCGTCAAAATATGTCAGAAAATCACGTTTTATGGTAATCCCGCATCGTGCGAAATTATCTTGTTTTTCCTAAACAACACGTTGTAACATGAAAAGCTTTGCTGTTGCGTGTATGTCTAAGCCTGTATCCTCAAAAGCCAATGCACAGGAGTGTTTTCTCTTGAAATAAGATGTAAGAATACCACGTTCGAAGGAAATACAGTGTTGCAGTCTAAGGACAAATAGGTACTTATTGGAAACACTTTTAGAGATGAAATAACGCATCGTTCAAAGTTAGGTTGTATCTCCTAAACAACACGTTGTAACTTGAAACTGTTTGGTGTGGTGTTTACATCTAAATGCGTAGCCTCAAAAGAGAACCCACAGGAGAATTTTCTTTCGTCAAAATTTTTCAGAAATCACGTTTTGAGGAAATCCCGCATTGTGCGAAATTATCTTGTTTTTCCTAAACAACACGTTGTAACTCGAAAAGCTTTGGTGTTACGTGTATGTCTAAGCATGTAGCCTCAAAAGAGAACGCACAGGAGAGTTTTCTCTCGAAAGAATATGTAAGAATACCACGTTATAAGGAAATACGGTGTTGCAGAGTAAAGACAAATTCTTACATATTGGAAACACTTAACGAGAAGAAATAACACATGGTACAAAATTAGCTTGTATCTCCGAAAAAACACGTTGTAACTCGAAAAGATTTGCTGTGGTGTTTACATCTAAACGTGTAGCCTCAAAAGAGAACCCACTGGAGAATTTTCTCTCGTCAAAATTTTTTCAGAAAACCACGTTTTAAGGACATCCTGCATCATGCGAAATCATCTTGTTTTCCTAAACAACACATTGTAACTCGAAAAGCTTTGGTGTTGCGTGTATGTCTAAGTGTGTAGCCTCAAAAGAGAATGCACAGTAGAGGATTCTCTCGAAAGAATATGTAAGAATACCACGTTATAAGGAAATACAGTATTGCAGAGTAAAGACAGATACTTACTTATTGGAAACACTTTACGAGAAGGAATAATACATCGTACAAAATTAGCTTGTATTTCCTAAACAACACGTTGTAACTCGAAGGATTTGGTGTGGCGTGTAAGTTGAAACATGTAGCCTCAACGAGAACCCACAGGAGAATTTTCTTTCGTCAAATTTGTCAGAAAACCACGTTTTAAGGAAATCCCGCATTGTGCGAAATTATCTTGTTTTTCCTAAACAACACGTTGTAACTCCAAAAGCTTTGGTGTTGCGTGTATGTCTAAACGTGTGGCCTCAAAAGAGAACGCACAGGAGAGTTTTCTCTCGAAAGAATATATAAGAATACCACGTTATAAGGAAATACAGTGTTGCAGAGTAAAGACAAATACGTATGTATTGGAAACACTTTACGAAAAGAAATAACGCATCTTACAAAATTAGCTTGTATCTCCTAAACAACATGTTGTAACTCGAAAAGATTTGGTGTGGCATGTAAGTCTAAACGTGTAGCCTCAAAAGAGAACCCACAGGAGAATTTTCTTTCGTCAAAATTTGTCAGAAAAAAACGTTTTAAGGAAATCCCGCATCGTGCGAAATTATCTTGTTTTTCCTAAACAACACGTTGTAACTCGAAAAGCATTGGTGCTGCGTGTATGTCTAAGCGTGTAGCCTTAAAAGAGAACGCACAGGAGAGTTTTCTCTCGAACGAATATGTAAGAATACCACGTTATAAGGAAATACAGTGTTGCAGAGTAAAGATAGATACATACGTATTTGAAACACTTTACGAGAAGAAATAATGCATCGTACAAAATTAGCTTGTATTTCCTAAAAAGCCCATTGTAACTCGAAAGGTTTTGGTGTGGCGTGTACGTCTAAATGTGTAGCCACAAAAGAGAACCCACAGGAGAATTTTCTTTCGTCAAAATTTTTCAGAAAACCACGTTTTAAGGAAATCCCGCGTCCTGCGAAATCATCTTCTTTTTCCTAAACTACATGTTGTAACTTGAATAGCTTTGGTGTTGCCTGTATGTCTAAGTGTGTAGCCACAAAAGGGAACGCACAGGACAGTTTTCTATCGAAAGAATATGTAAGAATACCACGTTATAAGGAAATACAATGGTGCAGAGTAAAGACAAATACGTAAGTATTGGAAACACTTTATGAGAAGAATTAACACATTGTAAAATATTAGCTTGTATCTCCTAAACAACACGTTGTAACTCGAACAGATTTGGTGTGGCGTGTACGTCTAAACATGTAGCCTCAAAAGAGAACCCACAGGAGAACTTTCTATTGTCAAATTTTTCAGAAAACCACGTTTATGGAAATCTCGCATCGTGCGAAATTATCTAGTTTTTCCTAAACAACACGTTGTAACTCAAAAAGCTTTGGTGTTGCTTGTATGTCTAAACATGTAGCCTCAGAAGAGAACGCTCAGGAGAGTTTTCCCTCGAAAGAATATGTAAGAATACCACGTTATAAGGAAATACAGTGTTGCAGAGAAAGACAAATACGTACGTATTGGAAACAATTTACGAGAAGAAATAACACATCGTACAAAATTAGCCTGTATCTCCTAAACAACACGTGGTAACTCGAAAGGATTTGGTGTGGCGTGCATGTCTAAACGTGTAGCATCATAAGAGAACCCACAGGAGAATTTTCTTTCTTCAAAATTTGTCAGAACACAATGGTTTAAGGAAATCCGAGAACGCACAGGAGAGTTTTCTCTCGAAATAATATGTAAGAATACCACGTTATAAGGAAATACAGTGTTGCAGAGTAGAGGCAAATACATACTTATTGGAAAAAGTTAAACTTTACGAGATGAAATAATGCATCGTAAAAAAATTAGCTTGTATCTCCTAAACAACATGTTGTAACTTAAAAAGATTTGGTGTGGCCTGTACGTCTAAACGTGTAGTCTCAAATGAGAAGCCATAGGAGAATTTTCTTTGGTCAAAATTTGTCAGAAAATCACGTATTAAGGAAATCCCTCTTCGTGCGAAATTATCTTGTTTTTCCTAAACAACACGTTGTAACGCGAAAATCTTTGGTATTGCGTGTATGTCTAAGCGTGTAGCCTCAAAAGAGGACGCACAGGAAAGTTTTCTCTCGAAAGAATATGTAAGAATACCACGTTATAAGGAAATACAGTGTTGCAGACTAAAGGCAAATACGTACCTATTGGAAACACCTTACAAGAAGAAATAAAGCATCATAAAAAGTTAGCTTGTATCTCCTAAACAACAGTTTGTAACTCGAAAAGATTTGGTGTGGCGTGCACGTCTAAACGTGTAGCCTCAAAAGATAACCCACAGGAGAATTTTTTTTCGTTAATATTTCTCAGAAAACCATGTTTTAAGGAAATCACTCATCGTGCGAAATTATCTTGCTTTTCCTAAACAACACGTTGTAACTCGAAAAGATTTGATGTTGCGTTTCCAATACATATGTATTTTCCTTTACTCTGCAACACTGTATTTCCTTACAACGTGGTATTCTTACATATTCTTTCGAGAGAAAACTCTCCTGTGCGTTCTCTTTTGGGGCTACACGCTTAGACATACACGCAACACCATAGCTTTTCGAGTTAAAACGTTTTGTTTAGGAAAAACAAGATAATTTCGCATGATGCGGTATTTCCTTCATACGTGGTTTTCTGACAAATTTTGACTAAAGAAAATTCTCCTATGGTTTCTCTTTTGAGGCTACACGATTAGACGTACACGCCACACCAAATCTTTTTAAGTTACAACGTGTTGTTTAGGAGATACAAGCTAATTTTGTAAGATGCGTTATTTCTTCTCGTAAAGTTTTTCCAATACGTAAATATTTGTCTTTACTCTGCAACACTGTATTTCCTAATAACGTGGTATTCTTATATATTCTTTCGAGAAAAAAACTCTCCTTTGCATTCTCTTTTGAGGCTACACGCTTAGACATACACGCAACACCAAAGGTTTTTGCGTTACAACGTGTTGCTTAGGAAAAACAAGATAATTTCGCAGGATGCAGGATTTCCTTAAAACGTGGTTTTCTGACAAATTTTGATGAACGAAAATTCTCCTGTGGGTTCTCGTTTGAGGCTACACGTTTAGACGTACACACCACACCAAATCTTTTCGAGTTATAACGTGATGTTTAGGAGATACATACTAATTTTGTACGATGCCTTATTTCTTCTCGTAAAGTTTAAGTGTTTCCAGTAAGTACGTATTTGTCTTTACTCTGCAACACTGTATTTCCTTATAACGTGGTATTCTTACATATTCTTTCGAGAGAAAACTCTCCTGTGCTTTCTCTTTTGAGGCTACATGCTTTGACATACACGCAACACCAAAGCTTTTCGAGTTACAATGTGTTGTTTAGGAAAAACAAGATAATTTAGCACGATGCGGGATTTCCTTAAAACGTCGTTTTCTGACAAATTTTGACGAAAGAAAATACTCCTGTGGGTTCTCTTTTGAGGCTACACATTTAGACGTACACACCACATCAAATCTTTTCGAGTTACATCGTGTTGTTTAGGAGATACAAGGTAATTTTTTTTACGAAGCGTTATTTCTTCTCATAAAGTTTAAGTGTTTCCATTACGTAAATATTTGCCTTTACTCTGCAACACTGTATTTCCTTATAACGTGGTATTCTTGCATATTCTTTCGAGAGAAAACTCTCCTGTGCATTCTCCTTTGAGGCTACGTGCTTAGATATACACACAACACCAAAGCTTTTCGAGTTACAACGTGTTATTTAGGAAAAACAACATAATTTCGCACGATGCGGGATTTCCTTAAAACGTGGTTTTCTGACAAATTTTGAAGAAATAAAACTCTCCTGTGCGTACTCTTTTGAGGCTACACGTTTAGACGTACATGCCACACCAAATCTTTTCGAGTTCCAACGTGTTGTTTAGGACATACAAGCTAATTATGCAAGATGCGTTATTTCTCTCATAAAGTGTTTCCAATACATATGTATTAGTCTTTACTCTGCAACACTGTATTTCCTTGTAATGTGGTATCCTTACATATTCTTTCGAGAGAAAACTCTACTGTGCGTTCTCTTTTGAGGCTACACGCAGGGAAAACTCTCCTGTGCCTTCTCTTTTGAGGCTCCATCCTTACACATACACGCAACACCAAAGCTTTTCGAGTTACAACATGTTGTTTAGGAAAAAGGAGATGATTTTGCACGATGCGGGATTAGCTTAAAACGTGGTTTTCTGAAAAATTTTGACAAAAGAAAATTCTCCTGTGTGTTCTCTTTTGAGGCTACACGTTTAGACGTACACGCCACACCAAATCTTTTCGAGTTACATCGTGTTGTTTAGGAGATACAAGCTAATTTTGTACGATGCGTTATTACTTCTCGTAAAGTGTTTCCAATACCTAAGTATTTGTCTTTACTCTGCAACACTGTATTTCCTTATAACGTGGTATTCTTATATATTCTTTCGAGAGAAATCTCTCCTGTGCATTCTCTTTTGAGGCCACTCGTTTAGACATACACGCAACACCAAAGCTTTTCGAGTTACGAAGTGTTGTGCAGGAAAAACAAGATAATTTCGCACAATGCGGGATTTCCTTAATACGTGGATTCTGACAAATTTTGACGAAAGAAAATTCTCCTGTGTGTTCTCTTTTGAGGCTACATATTTAGACGTACACGCCACACCAAATCTTTTCGAATTACAACGTATTGTTTAGGAGATACAAGCTAATTTTGTACAATGCGTTAATTCTTCTCGTAAAGTGTTTCCAATACGTACATATTTGTCTTTACTCTGCAACACTGTATTTCTTAAAACGTGGTTTTCTTACATATTCTTTCAAGAGAAAACTATCCTGTGCATTCCCTTTTGAGACTACACACTTAGACATACAGGCAACAACAAAGCTTTTCGAGTTACAACGTGTTGTTTATGAAAAACAAGATAATTTCGCACGATGCGGTATTTCCTTAAAACGTGGTTTTCTGACAAATTTTGACGAAAGAAAATTCTCCTGTGGGTTCCCTTTTGAGGCTTCACGTTTAGACGTGCACGCCACACCAAATCCTTTCGAGTTACCACATGTTGTTTAGGAGATACAAGCTAATTTTGTACGCTGCGTTATTTCTTCTCATAAAGTGTTTCCAATACGTACGTATTTGTTTTTACTCTGCAACACTGTATTTCCTTATAACGTGGTATTCTTACATATTCTGTCGAAAGAAAACTATCCTGTGCGTTCCCGTTTGAGGCTACACACTTAGACATACAGGCAACACCAAAACTTTTCGAGTTACAACGTGTTGTTTATGAAAAACAAGATAATTTCGCACGATGCGGGATTTCCGTAAAAAGTGGTGTTCTGACAAATTTTGACGAAAGTAAATTCTCCTGTTGGTTCTCTTTTGAGGCTACACGTTTAGACGTGCATGCCACACCAAATCTTTTCGAGTTACCACGTGTTGTTTAGGAGATACAAGCTAATTTTTTACGATGCGTTATTTCTTCTCGTAAAGTGTTTCCAATAAGTACGTATTTGTCTTTACTCTGCAACACTGTATTTCCTTATAACGTTGTATTCTTACAAGTTCTTTCGAGAGAAAAATCTCCTGTGCCTTCTCTTAAGTGGCTACACGCATAGACATACATGCAGCACCAAAGCTTTTCGAGTTACAACGTGTTGTTTAGGAAAAACAAGATAATTTTGCACGATGCGGGATTTCCTTAAAACGTGGTTTTCTGACAAATTTTGACGAAAGAAAGTTCTCCTGTGGGTTCTCTTTTGAGGCTACACGTTTAGACATATGAGCTACACCAAATCTTTTCGAGTTACAACGTGTTGTTTACGAGATACAAGCAAATTTTTTACGATGCGTTATTTCTTCTCCTAAAGTGTTTCCAATATGTACTTATTTGTCTTTACTCTGCAACACTGTATTTCCTTATAACGTGGTATTCTTACATATTCTTTCGAGAGAAAACTCTCCTGTGCGTTCTCTTTTGAGGCTACACGCTTAGACAAACACTCAACACCAAAGCTTTTCGAGTTACACCGTGTTGTTTAGTAAAAACAAGATAATTTTGCACGATGCGAGATTTCCTTAAAACGTGTTTTCTGAAAAATTTTGATGAAAGAAAATTCTCCTGTGAGTTCTCTTTTGAGGGTACATGTTTAGACGTACATGTCACACCAAATGTTTTCGAGTTACAACGTGTTGTTTAGGAGATACAAGCTAATTTTTTACGATGCGTTATTTCTTCTCATAAATTGTGTCCAATACTTACTTATTTGTCTTTACTCTGCAACACTGTATTTCCTTATAACGCGGTATTCTTACATATTCTTTCGAGAGAAAACTCTCCTGTGCGTTCTCTTTTGAGGCTACACGCTTAGACATACACGCAGCACCAAAGCTTTTAGAGTTACAACGTGTTGTTTAGGAAAAACAAGATAATTTCTACGAGGCGGGATTTCCATAAAACGTGGTTTTCTGACAAATTTTGACGAAAGAAAATACTCCTGTAAGTTCACTTTTGAGGCTACACGTTTAGACGTACACGCCACACCAAATCTTTTCGAGTTACATCGTGTTGTTTAGGAGATACAAGCTAATTTTGTACGATGCGTTATTTCTTCTCGTAAAGTGTTTCCAATACATACGTATTTGTCTTTACTCTGCAACACTGTATTTCCTTATAACGTGGTATTCTTATATATTCTTTCGAGAGAAAACTCTCCTGTGCGTTATCTTTTGAGGCCACACGTTTAGACATACATGCAACACCAAAGCTTTTGAGTTACAATGTGTTGTTTAGGAAAAACAAGATAATTTCGCACAATGCGGGATTTCCTTAAAACGTGGTTTTCTGACAAATTTTGACGAAAGAAAATTCTCCTGTGGGTTCTCTTTTGAGGCTACACGTTTCAACTTACACGTCACACCAAATCCTTCAAGTTACAACGTGTTGTTTAGGAAATACAAGCTAATTTTGTACGATGTATTATTCCTACTCGTAAAGTGTTTCCAATAAGTAAGTATCTGTCTTTACTCTGCAACACTGTATTTCCTTATAACGTGGTATTCTTACATATTCTTTCGAGAGAATACTCTACTGTGCATTCTCTTTTGAGGCTACATGATTAGACATACACGCAACACCAAAGCTTTTCGAGTTACAACGTGTTGTTTAGGAAAAACAAGATAATTTCGCATGATGCAGGACTTCCTTAAAACGTGGTTTTCTGAAAAAATTTTGACCAAAGAAAATTCTCCTGTGGGTTCTCTTTTGAGGCTACGCATTTAGATGTAAACACAACACCAAATATTTTCGAGTTACAACGTGTTGTTTACACCAAAGCTTTTCGAGTTACAACGTGTTGTTTAGGAAAAACAAGATAATTTCGCACGATGCGGGATTTCCTTAAAACGTGGTTTTCCGACATATTTTGACGAAAGAAAATTCTCCTGTGGGTTCTCTTTTGAGGCTACACGTTTCAACGTACACGCCACACAAAATCTTTTCGCGTTACACCGTGTTGTTTAGGAAATACAAGTTAATTTTGCATGATGTATTATTCCTTCTCATAAATTGTTTCCAATATGTATGTATCTGTCTTTACTGTGCAACACTGTATGTCCTTATAACGTGGTATTCTTACATATTCTTTCAAGAGAATACTCTCCTGTGCGTTCTCTTTTGAGGCTGCACGCTTAGACATACATGCAAAACCAAAGCTTTTCGAGTTACAACGTGTTGTTTAGGAAAAACAAGATAATTTCGCACGATGCGGGATTTCCAGAAAACGTGGTTTTCTGAAAAAATTTTGACCAACGAAAATTCTCCTGTGGGTTCTCTTTTGAGGCTACACCTTTACATAAACACCACACCAAATCCTTTTGAGTTACAACGTGTTGTTTAGGAGATACAAGCTAATTTTTTACCATGTGTTATTTCTTCTCGTAAAGTGTTTCCAATACGTACATATTTGTCTTTACTCTGCAACACTGTTTTTCCATATAACGTGGAATAACAAATAGTAAAAAATTAGCTTGTATCTCCTAAACAACACCTTATAACTCGAAAGGATTTGGTGTGGCTTGTACGTCTAAACGTGTACCCTCAAAAGAGAACCCACGTTTTAAGGAAATCCCGCATCGTGCGCAATTATCTTATTTTTCCTAAACAACACGTTTTAACTCGAAAAGCTTTGGTGTTGCGTGTATGTCTAAGCGTGTAGCCTCAAAAGAGAACGCACAGGAGAGTTTTCTCTCGAAAGAGTATGTAAGAATACCACTTTATAAGGAAATACAGTGTCGCAGAGTAAAGGCAAATACATACGTATTGGAAACACTTTACGAGAAGAAATAACGCAACGTACAAAATTAGCTTGTATCTCCTAAACAACACGTTGTAACTCGAAAGGATTTGGTGTGGCCTGTACGTCTAAACGTGTAGCCTCAAAAGAGAACCCACAGGAGAATTTTCTTTCGTCAAAATTTTTCAGAAAACCACGTTTTAAGGAAATCCCGCTTTAAGGAAATCCTAAACAACACGTTGTAACTCGAAAAGCTTTGGTATTGCTTGTATGTTTAAGCGTGTAGCCTCAAAAGAGAACGCACAGGAGAGTTTTTTCTCGATAGAATTTGTAAGGATACCACGTTATAAGGAAATACAGTGTTGCAGAATAAAGACAAATACTTATGTATTGGAAACCCATAAATCCCGCATCATGCGAAATTATCTTGTTCTTCCTAAACAACACGTTGTAACTCGAAAAGCGTTGGTGTTGCGTATATGTCTAAGCGTGTAGCCTCAAATGAGAACGCACAGGAGAGTTTTCTCTTGAAAGAATATGTAAGAATACCACGTTGTAGAATAAAGACATATACTTACTTATTGGAAAAACTTTAGGAGAAGAAATAACGCATCGTACAAAATTAGCTTGTATCTCCTAAACAACACGTTGTAACTTAAAAAGATTTGGTGTGGCCTGTACGTCTAAACGAGTAGCCTCAAAAGAGAACCCATAGAGGAATTTTCCTTGGTCAAAATTTGTCAGAAAACCACTTATTAAGGAAATCCCGCATCGTGCGTAATTATCTTGTTTTTCCTAAACAACACGTTGTAACTCGAAAAGCTTTGGTGTTGCGTGTATGTCTAAGTGCGTAGCCTCAAAGGGGAATGCCCAGGAGAGTTTTCTCTCGAAAGAATATGTAAGAATACCACGTTATAAGGAAATACAGTGTTGCAGAGTATAGACAAATACATACTTATTGGAAACACTTTACGAGAAGAAATAAAGCATCATGCAAAATTAGCTTGTATCTCCTAAACAACACGTTGTAACTGGAAAAGATTTGGTGTGGTGTGTACATCTAAACGTGTAGCCTCAAAAGAGAATCCACAGTAGAGTTTTCTTTGGTCAAAATTTGTCAAAAACCACGTTTTACAGAAATCCCGCATCGTGCGAAAATATCTTGTTTTTCCTAAACAACACATTGTAACTCGAAAAGCTTTGGTGTTGCGTGTATTTCTAAGCGTGTAGCCTCAAAAGAGAACGCACAGGAGAGTTTTCTCCTGAAAGAATATGTAAGAATACCACGTTATAAGGAAATATAGTGTTGCAGAGTAAAGACAAATACATACTTATTGGAAACACTTAAACTTTACGAGAAGAAATAACACATAGTAAAAAATTAATTTGTATCTCCTAAACAACACGTTATAACTCGAAAGGATTTGGTGTGGCGTGTATGTCTAAACGTGTACCCTCAAAAGAGAACCCACAGGAGAATTTTCTTTCTTCAAGATTTGTCAGAAAACCACGTTTTAAGGAAATCCCGCATCATGCGAAATTATCTTGTTTTTCCTAAACAACATGTTGTAACTCGAAAAGCTTTGGTGTTGCGTGTATGTCTAGGCGTGTATGTCTAGGCGTGTAGCCTCCAAAGAGAACGCACAGGAGAGGTTACTGTCGAAAGAATATGTAAGAATACCACGTAATAAGGAAATACAGTGTTGCAGAGTAAAGGCAAATTCATACGTATTGGAAACACTTAAACTTTACGAGAAGAAATAAGGCATCATAAAAAAAATTAGCTTGTATCTCCTAAACAACACGTTGTAACTCAAAAAGATTTGGTGTGGTGTGTACGTCTAAACGTGTAGCCTTAATAGAGAACCCACAGGAGAATTTTCTTTCATCAAAATTTGTCAGAAAACCACGTTTTAAGGAAATCCCGCATCGTGGGAAATTATCTTGTTCTTCCTAAACAACACATTGTAACTCGAAAAACTTTGGTGTTGCGTGTATGTCTAAGCGTGTAGCCTCAAATGAGAACGCACAGGAGAGTTTTCTCTCGAAAGAATATGTAAGAATACCACGTTATAAGGAAATACAGTGTTGCAGAGTCAAGACATATTTTTACTTATTAGAAATACTTTCCGAGAAGAAATAACCTATCGTACAAAATTAGCTTGTATCTCCTAAACAACACGTTGTACCTTAAAAAGATTAGGTGTGGCCTGTACGTCTAAACGTGTAGCCTCAAAAGAGAACCCATAGGAGAATTTTCCTTGGTCAAAATTTGTCAGAAAACCACTTATTAAGGAAATCCCGCATCGCGCGAAATTATATTGTTTTTCCTAATCAACACGTTGTAACGCGAAAAGCTTTGGTGTTGCCTGTATGTCTAAGCGTGTAGCCTCAAAGGGGAACACACAGGAGAGTTTTCTCTCGAAAGAATATGTAAGAATACCACGTTATAAGGAAATACAGTGTTGCAGACTAAAGGCAAATATGTACGTATTGGAAACACGTTACGAGAAGAAATAACGCATCGTAGAAAATTAGCTTGTATCTCCTAAACAACACGTTGTAACTCGAAAGGATTTGGTGTGGCGTGTACGTCTAAACGTGTAGCCTCAAAAGAGAACACACAGGACAATTTTCTTTCGTTAAAAATTTTCAGAAATCCACGTTTTAAGGAAATCCCGCATCGTGCGAAATTATGTTGTTTTTCCTAAACAACACATTGTAACTCGAAAAGCTTTGGTGTTGCGTGTATGTCTAAGCATGTAGCCTCAAAAGAGAACACACAGGAGAGTTTTCTCTCGAAAGAATATGTAAGAATACCACGTTATAAGGGAATACAGTGTTGCAGAGTAAAGACAAATACGTATGTATTGGAAACCCATAAACTTTACGAGATGAAATAAAGCATCGTAAAAAATTAGCTAGTATCTCCTAAACAACACGTTGTAACTCGAAAAGATTTGGTGTGGTGTGTACGTCTAAACGTTTAGCCTCAAAAGAGAACACATAGGACAATTTTCTTTCATCAAATTTTGTCAGAAAACCACGTTTTAAGGAAATCACGCATCGTGAGAAATTATCTAGATCTTCCTAAACAACACGTTTTAACTCGAAAAGCTTTGGTGTTGGGTGTATGTCTAAGCATGTAGCCCCAAAAGAGAAGGCAGAGGAGAGTTTTTTCTCGAAAGAATATGTAAGAATGACACGTTATAAGGAAATACAGTGTTGCAGAGTAAAGACAAATACTTATTTATTGGAAAAACTTTACAAGAAGAAATAACGCATCGTACAAAATTAGCTTGTATCGCCTAAACAACACGTTGTAACTTAAAAAAGATTTGGACTGGCCTGTACGTCTAAACGTGTAGTCTCAAAAGAGAACCCATAGGAGAATTTTCTTTGGTCAAAATATGTCAGAAAACCACGTATTAAGGAAATCCCTCATTGTGCGAAATTATCTGGTTTTTCCTAAACAACACGTTGTAACGCGAAAAGCTTTGGTGTTGCGTGTATGTCTAAGCGTGTAGCCTCAAAAAAGGATGCACAGGAGAGTTTTTTCTCGAAAGAATATGTAAGAATACCACGTTATAAGGAAATACAGTGTTGCAGACTAAAGCCAAATACGTACGTATTGGAAACACTTTACTAGAAGAAATAACGCATCGTACAAAATTAGCTTGTATCTCCTAAACAACACGTTGTAACTCGAAAAGATTTGGTGTGGCGTGTACGTCTAAACGTGTAGCCTCAAAAGAGAACCCACAGGAGAATTTTCTTTCGTCAAAATTTTTTAGAAACCACGTTTTAAGTAAATCCCGCATCGTGCGAAATTATCTTGTTTTTCCTAAACAACACGTTGTAACTCGAAAGCTTTGGTGTTGCGTGTATGTCTAAGCGTGTAGCCTCAAAAGAGAATGCACAGGAGAGTTTTTTCTTGATAGAATTTGTAAGGATACCACGTTATAAGGAAATACAGTGTTGCAGAATAAAGACAAATACGTATGTATTGGAAACCCATAAACATTACGAGATGAAATAAATCATCGTACAAAATGAGCTTGTATCTCCTACACAACACGTTGTAACTCGAAAAGATTTGTTGTGGCGTGTACGTCTAAACATGTAGCCTCAAAAGAGAACCCACAGGAGAATTTTCTTTCATCAAAATTTGTCAGAAATCCACGTTTTAAGGAAATCCCGCATTGTGCGCAATTATCTTGTTTTTCATAAACAAAACATTGTAACTCTAAAAGCTTTGGTGTTGGGTGTATGTGCAAGTGTGTGGCCTCAAAAGAGAATGCACAGGAGAGTTTTCTCTCGAAAGAATATGTAAGAATACCACGTTATAAGGAAATACATTGCTGCAGAGTAGAGGCAAATACATACGTATTGGAAACATATTATGAGAAGAAATAATGCATGGTACAAAATTAGCTTGTATCTCCTAAACAACACGTGGTAACTCAAAAAGATTTGGTGTGGCGTGTACGTCTAAATGTGTAGCCTCAAAAGAGAACCCACAGGAGAATTTTCTTACATCAAAATTTGTCAGAAAACCACATTTTAAGGAAATCCCGCATCGTGCGAAATTATCTTGTTTTTCCTAATCAACACGTTGTAACTTGAAAAGCTTTGGTCTTGAGTGTATGTCTAAGCGTGTAGCCTCCAAAGAGAACGCACAGGATAGTTTTCTCTCGAAAGAATATGTAAGATACCATGTTATAAGGAAATACAGTTTTGCAGAGTAAAGACAAATACTTATTTATTGGAAAAACTTTACGAGAAGAAATAACGCATCATAAAAAATTAGCTTGTATCTCCTAAACAACACGTTGTAACTCAAAAAGATTTGGTTTGGCATGCACGTCTAAACGTGTAGCCTCAAAAGAGAACCCACAGGAGAATTTTCTTTCGCCAAATTTGTCAGAAAACCATGTTTTATGGAAATCCCGCATCATGTTAAATTATCTTGTTTTTCCTAAACAACACGTTGTACCTCGAAAAGCTTTGGTGTTGTGTGAATGTCTAAGCGTGTAGCCTCAAAAGAGAATGCACAGAAGAGTTTTCTCTCGAAAGAACATGTAAGAATACAACATTATAAGGAAATACAGTTTTGCAGAGTAAAGACAAATACGTATGTATTTGAAACACTTTATGAGAAGAAATAACGCATCGTAAAAAATTAGTTTTTATCTCCTAAACAACACGTTGTAACTCGAAAAGATTTGGTGTGGCATGTACGTCTAAATGTGTAGCCTCAAAAGAGAACCCACAGGAGAATTTTCTTTCGTCAAAATTTGTCAGAAAACCACTTATTAAGGAAATCCCGCATCGTGCGAAACTATCTTGTTTTTCCTAAACAACACATTGTAACTCGAAAATCTTTGGTGTTGCGTGTATGTCTAAGCATGTAGCCTCAAAAGAGAAAGCACCGGAGAGCTTTCTCTCGAACGAGTATGTAAAAATCCCACGTTATAAGGAAATACATTGTGACAAATTAAAAATAAATTAGTTCCTTTTGGAAACACTTAAACTTTACAAGAAGATATAAAGCATCGTAAAAAATTAGCTTGCATCTCCTAACCAAAACGTTGTAACTCGAAAACATTTGGTGTGGCGTGTACGTCTAAACGTTTAGCCTCAAATGAAAACCCACAGGAGAATTTTATTTCCTCAAAATTTGTCAGAAAACCACGTTTTAAGGAATTCCCGCATCGTGCGAAATTATCTTGTTTCTCCTAAACAACACGTTCTAACTCGAAATGCTTTGGTGTTGCGTGTATGTCTAAGCGTGTAG
Organism: Apodemus sylvaticus; assembly: GCF_947179515.1. NCBI lineage: Eukaryota > Metazoa > Chordata > Mammalia > Rodentia > Muridae > Apodemus > Apodemus sylvaticus. Next base: position 116,697 of record NW_026263406.1, read on the forward strand.
CCTCAAAAGAGAATGCACAGGAGAGTTTTCTCTCGAAAGAATATGTACGAATACCATGTTATAAGGAAATACAGTGTTGTAGAGTAAAGACAAATATGTAAGTATTGGAAACACTTTAGGAGAAGAAATAATGCATCGTACAAAATTAGCTTGTATCTCCTAAACAACACGTTGTAACTCGAAAAGATTTGGTGTGGCGTGTACGTCTAAACATGTAGCCTCAAAGGAGAACCCATAGGAGAATTTTCTTTCGTCAAAATTTGTCAGAAAACCACGTTTTAAGGAAATCCAGCATTGTGCGCAATTATCTTGTTTTACATAAACAAAACATTGTAACTCGAAAAGCTTTGGTGTTGGGTGTATGTGTAAGCGTGTAGCCTCAAAAGAGAATGCACAGGAGAGCTTTCTCTCGAAAGAATATGTAAGAATACCACGTTATAAGGTAATATATTGCTGCAGAGTAAAGACAAATACATACGTATTGGAAACATATTATGAGAAAAAATAACGCATGGTACAAAATTAGCTTGTATCTCCTAAACAACACGTGGTAACTCAAAAAGATTTGGTGTGGCGTGTACGTCTGAATGTGTAGCCTCAAATGAGAACCCACAGGAGAATTTTCTTACGTCAAAATTTGTCAGAAAACCACATTTTAAGGAAATCCCGCATCGTGAGAAATTATCCTGTTTTTCCTAATCTACACGTTGTAACTCGAAAAGCTTTGTTGTTGCATGTATGTCTAAGCGTGTAGCCTCCAAAGAGAACGCACAGGGTAGTTTTCTCTCGAAAGAATATGTAGGAATACCACGATATAAGGAAATACAGTGTTGCAGAGTATAGACAAATATGTACTTATTGGAAACACTTTACGAGAAGAAATAACGCATCATGCAATATTAGCTTGTATCTCCTAAACAACACGTTGTATCTCGAAAAGATTTGGTGTGGCGTGTACGTCTAAACGTGTAGCCTCAAAAGAGAACCCACAGGAGAATTTTCTTTCGTCAAAATTTGTCAGAAAACCACGTTTTAAGGAAATCCTGCATCGTGAGAAATTATCTTGTTCTTCCTAAACAACACGTTGTAACTCGAAATGCTTTGCTGTTGCGTGTATGTCTAAGCGTGTAGCCTCAAATGAGAATGCACAGGAGAGTTTTCTCTCAAAAATATGTAAGGATATTACGTTATAAGGAAATACAGTTTTGCAGAGTAAAGACAAATACTTATTTATTGGAAAAACTTTACGAGAAGAAATAACGCATCGTACAAAATTAGCTTGTATTTCCTAAACAACACGTTGTAACTTAAAAAGATTTGGTGTGGCCTGTACATCTAAACGTGTAGTCTCAAAAGAGAACCCATAGGAGAATTTTCTTTGGTCAAAATTTGTCAGAAAACCACGTATTAAGGAAATCCTTCATCGTGCGAAATTATCTTGTTTTTTCCTAAACAACATGTTGTAACGCGAAAAACTTTGGTGTTGCGTGTATATCAAAGCGTGTAGCCTCAAAAAAGAACGCACAGGAGAGTTTTCTCTTGAAAGGATATGTAAGAATACCACGTTATAAGGAAATACAGTGTTGCTGAGTAAAGACAAATATGTATGTATTGGAAACCCATAAACTTTAAGAGATGAAAAAAAGCATCGTAAAAAATTAGCTTGTATCTCCTAAACAACACATTGTAACTCGAAAGGATTTGGTGTGGCGTGTACGTCTAAACGTGTAGCCTCAAAAGAGAACCCACAGGAGAATTTTCTTTCGTCAAAATTTTTCAGAAAACCACATTTTAAGGAAATCCCGCTTCGTGAGAAATTATCTAGTTGTTCCTAAACAACACGTTTTAACTTGAAAAGCTTTGGTGTTGGGTGTATCTGTAAGCATGTAGCCCCAAAAGAGAACGCACAGGAGAGTTTTCTCTCGAAAGAATATGTAAGAATACCACGTTATAAGGAAATACAGTGTGGCAGAGTAAAGACAAATACATATGTAATGGAAGCACTTTATGAGAGAAATAACGCATCTTGCAAAATTAGCTTGTATGTCCTAAACAACACGTTGTAACTCGAAAAGATTTGGTGTGGCGTGTACGTCTAAAAGTGTAGCCTCAAAAGAGAACCCACAGGAGAGTTTTCTTTCCTCAAAATTTGTCAGAAAACCACGTTTTAAGGAAATCCCGCATCATGCGAAATTATCTTGTTGTTCCTAAACAACACGTTGAAACTAGAAAATCTTTGGTGTTGCTTGTATGCCTAAGCGTGTAGCCTCAAAAGAGAATGCACAGGAGAGTTTTCTCTTGAAAGAATATGTAAGAATACCACGTTATAAGGAAATATATTGCTGCAGAGTAAAGACAAATACGTACGTATTGGAAACACATTATGAGAAGAAATAACTCATGGTACAAAATTAGCTTGTATCTCTGAAACAACACGTGTAAACTCAAAAAGATTTGGTGTGGCGTGTACATCTAAACGTGTAGCCTCAAAAGAGAACCCACAGGAGAATTTTCTTACATCAAAATTTGTCAGAAAACCACGTTTTAAGGAAATCCCGCATCGTGCGAAATTATCTTGTTTTTCCTAATCAACACACATTGTAGCTCGAAAAGCTTTGGTGTTGCGTGAATGTCTAAGCGTGTAGCCTCCAAAGAGAACGCACAGGAGAGTTTTCTCTCGAAAGAATATGTAAGAATACCACGTTATAAGGAAATACAGTGTTGCAGAGTAGAGGCAAATATATACATATTGGAAACACTTAAACTTTACGAGAAGAAATAATTCATCGTTAAAAAATTAGCTCGTATCTTCTAAACAACAAGCTGTAACTCAAAAAGTTTTGGTGTGGCGTGTACGTCTAAACGTGTAGCCTCAAAAGAGAACGCACAGGAGAGTTTTCTCCCGAAAGAATATGTAGGAATACTACGTTATAAGGAAATACAGTGTTGTAGAGTAAAGACAAATACATTCTTATTGGAAACACTTAAACTTTACGAGAAGAAATAACACATAGTACAAAATTAGCTTGTATATCCTAAACAACACATTAGAACTCGAAAGGATTTGGTGTGGCGTGTACGTCTAAACGTGAAGCCTCAAAACAGAACCCACAGGAGAATTTTCTTTCGTCAAAATTTGTCAGAAAACCACGTTTTAAGGAAATCCGGCATCATGCGAAATTATCTTGTTTTTCCTAAACAACACGTTGTAACTCGAAAAGCTTTGTTGTTGCGTGAATGTCTAAGTATGTAGCCTCCAAAGAGAATGCACAGGAGAGTTTTCTCTCGAAAGAATATGTAAGAATACCACGTTATAAGGAAATACAGTCTTGCAGAGTAGAGGCAAATATATACATATTGGAAACACTTAAACTTTACGAGAAGAAATAATTCATCGTTAAAAAATTAGCTTGTATCTCCTAAACAACAAGTTGTAACTCAAAAAGATTTGGTGTGGCGTGTACGTCTAAATGTTTAGCCTCAAAAGAGAACCCACAGGAGAATTTTCTTTCGTCAAAATTCGTCAGAAAACCACGTTTTAAGGAGATCCAGCATCGTGAGAAATTATCTTGTTCTTCCTAAACAACACGTTGTAACTCGAAAAGCTTTGGTGTTGCATGTATGTTTCAGCGTGTAGCCTTATATGAGAATGCACAGGAGAGTTTTCTCTCGAAAAAATATGTAAGAATACCACCTTATAAGGAAATACAGTGTTGCAGAGTAAAGACAAATACTTACTTATTGGAAAACTTTATGAGAAGAAATAATGCATCGTACCAAATTAGCCTGTATCTCCTAAACAACACGTTGAAACTTAAAAAGATTTGGTGTGACCTGTACGTCTAAACGTGTAGTCTCAAAAGAGAACCAATAGGAGAAATTTCTTTTGTCAAAATTTGTCAGAAAACCACGTATTAAGGAAATCCCTCATCGTGCGAAATTATCTTGTTTTTCCTAAACAACACGTTGTAATGCGAAAAACTTTGGTGTTGCGTGTATGTCTAAGCATGTAGCCTCAAAAGTGGACGCACAGGAGAGTTTTCTCTCGAAAGAATATGTAAGAATAACACGTTATACGGAAATACAGTGTTGCAGACTAAAGGCAAATACGTACGTATTGGAAACACTTTACGAGAAGAAATAACGCATCATACAAAATTAGCTTGATCTCCTAAACAACACATTGTAACTCGAAAAGTTTTGGTGTGGCGTGTACGTCTAAACGTGTAGCCTCAAAAGAGAACCCACAGGAGAATTTTTGTTTGTTAAAATTTGTCAGAAATCCATGTTTTAAGGAAATCACTCATCGTGCGAAATTATCTTGTTTTTCCTAAACAACACGTTGTAACTCGAAAAGTTTCGATGTTGCCTGTATGTCTAAGCGTGTAGCCTCAAAAGAGAACGCACAGGAGAGTTTTCTCTCGAAAGAACATGTAAGAATACCACATTATAAGGAAATACAGTTTTGCAGAGTAAAGACAAATACATATGTATTTGAAACACTCTATGAGAAGAAATAACGCATCGTAAAAGATTAGTTTGTATCTCCTAAACAACACGTTGTAACTCGAAAAGATTTGGTGTGGCATGTACGTCTAAACGTGTAGCCTCAAAAGAGAACCCACAGGAGAATTTTCTTTCTTCAAAATTTGTCAGTAAACCACTTATTAAGGAAATCCCGCATCATGCGAAACTATCTTGTTTTTCCTAAACAACACATTGTAACTCGAAAATCTTTGGGTTTGCGTGTAAGTCTAACCATGTAGCCTCAAAAGAGAATGCACAGATGAGAGATTTCTCTCGAACGAGTATGTAAGAATACCACGTTATAAGGAAATACATTGTGGCAAATTAAAGATAAATACGTTCCATTTGGAAACACTTAAACTTTACAAGAAGATATAAAGCATCGTAAAAAATTAGCTTGTATCTCCTAAAGAACACATTGTAACTCGAAAACATTTGGTGTGGCGTGTACGCCTAAACATTTAGCCTCAAATGAAAACCCACAGGAGAATTTTCTTTCCTCAAAATTTGTCAGAAAACCACGTTTTAAGGAATTCCCGCATCATGAGAAATTATCTTGTTTTTCCTAAACAACACGTTCTAACTCGAAATGCTTTGGTGTTGCGTGTATGTCTAAGCATGTAGCCTCAAAAGAGAATGCACAGGAGAGTTTTCTCTCGAAAGAATATGTACGAATACCATGTTATAAGGAAATACAGTGTTGTAGAGTAAAGACAAATACGTACATATTGAAAACACTTTAGGAGAAGAAATAACGCATCGTACAAAATTAGCTTGTATCTCCTAAACAACACGTTGTAACTCGAAAAGATTTGGTGTGGCGTGTACGTCTAAACATGTAGCCTCAAAAGAGAACCCACAGGAGAATTTTCTTTCGTCAAAATTTGTCAGAAAACCACGTTTTAAGGAAATCCCGCATTGTGCGCAATTATCTTGTTTTTCATAAACAAAACATTGTAACTCGAAAAGCTTTGGTGTTGGGTGTATGTGTAAGCGTTTAGCCTCAAAAGAGAATGCACAGGAGAGTTTTCTCTCGAAAGAATATGTAAGAATACCACGTTATAAGGAAATATATTGCTGCAGAGTAAAGACAAATACATACGTATTGGAAACATATTATGAGAAGAAATAATGCATGGTACAAAATTTGCTTGTATCTCCTAAACAACATGTGGTAACTCAAAAAGAATTGGTGTGGCGTGCACGTCTAAATGTGTAGCCTCAAAAGAGAACCCACAGGAGAATTTTCTTACGTCAAAATTTGTCAGAAAACCACTTTTAAGGAAATCCCGCATCGTGGGAAATTATCTTGTTTTTCCTAATCAACACGTTGTAACTCGAAAAGCTTTGGTGGTACGTGTATGTCTAAGCGTGTAGCCTCCAAAGAGAACGCACAGGAGTGTTTTCTTCCAAAAGAATATGTAGGAATACCACGTTATATGGAAATACAGTGTTGCAGAGTAAAGACAAATGCGTTCTTATTGGAAACACTTAAGTTTTACGAGAAGAAATAACACATAGTAAATATTAGTTTGTATATCCTAAACAACACGTTATAACTCGAAAGGATTTGGTGTGGCGTGTACGTCTAAACGTGTAGCCTCAAAAGAGAACCCACAGAAGAATTTTCTTTCATCAAAATTTGTCAGAAAACCACGTTTTAAGGAAATCCCGCATCATGCGAAATTATCTTGTTTTTCCTAAACAACACGTTGTAACTAGAAAAGCTTTGGTGTTGCGTGAATGTCTAAGCGTGTAGCCTCCAAAGAGAACGCACAGGAGAGTTTTCTCTCGAAAGAATATGTAAGAATACCACGTTATAAGGAAATACAGTGTTGCAGAGTAGAGGCAAATATATACATATTGGAAACACTTAAACTTTAAGAGAAGAAATAATTCATCGTTAAAAAATAAGCTTGTACCTCCTAAACAACAAGTTGTAACTCAAAAAGATTTGGTGTGGCATGTACGTCTAAACGTGTAGCCTCAAAAGAGAACGCACAGGAGAGTTTTCTCCCGAAAGAATATGTAGGAATACTACGTTATAAGGAAATACAGTGTTGCAGAGTAAAGACAAATGCATACTTATTGGAAACACTTAAGCTTTACGAGAGGAAATAACACATAGTAAAAATTAGTTTGTATATCCTAAACAACACGTTATAACTTGAAAGGATTAGGTGTGGCGTGTACGTCTAAACGTGTAGCCTCAAAAGAGAACCCACAGGAGAATTATCTTTCATCAATATTTGTCAGAAAACCACGTTTTAGGGAAATCACGCATCATGCGAAATTATCTTGTTTTTCCTAAACAACACGTTGTAACTCGAAAAGCTTTGGTGTTGCGTGTATGTCTAAGCGTGTAGCCTCAAAAGAGAACGCACAGGAGAGTTTTCTTCCGAAAGAATATGTAGGAATACCACGTTATAAGGAAATACAGTGTTGCAGAGTAAAGACAAATACATACTTATTGGAAAACTTAAGCTTTACGAGAAGAAATAACACATAGTAAAAAATTAGCTTGTATATCCTAAACAACACGTTATAACTCGAAAGGATTTGGTGTGGCGTATACGTCTAAACGTGTAGCCTCAAAAGAGAATGCACAGGAGAATTTTCTTTCTTCAAAATTTGTCAGAAAACCACTTATTAAGGAAATCCCGCATCATGCGAAACTATCTTGTTTTTCCTAAACAACACATTGGAACTCGAAAATCTTTGGTGTTGCGTGTATGTCTAAGCATGTAGCCTCAAAAGAGAACGCACAGTAGAGATTTCTCTCGAACGAGTATGTAAGAATGCCACGTTATAAGGAAATACATTGTGGCAAATTAAAGATAAATACGTTCCTTTTGGAAACACTTAAACTTTACAAGAAGATATAAAGCATCGTAAAAAATTAGCTTGTATCTCCTAAAGAACACGTTGTAACTCGAAAACATTTGGTGTGGCGTGTACGTCTAAACATTTAGCCTCAAATGAAAACCCACAGGAGAATTTTCTTTCCTCAAAATTTGTCAGAAAACCACGTTTTAAGGAATTCCCGCATCATGAGAAATTATCTTGTTTTTCCTAAACAACACGTTCTAACTCGAAATGCTTTGGTGTTGCCTGTATGTCTAAGCGTGTAGCCTCAAAAGAGAATGCACAGGAGAGTTTTCTCTCGAAAGAATATGTACGAATACCATGTTATAAGGAAATACAGTGTTGTAGAGTAAAGACAAATACGTACATATTGGAAACACTTTAGGAGAAGAAATAACGCATCGTACAAAATTAGCTTGTATCTCCTAAACAACACGTTGTAACTCGAAAAGATTTGGTGTGGCGTGTACGTCTAAACATGTAGCCTCAAAAGAGAACCCACAGGAGAATTTTCTTTCGTCAAAATTTGTCAGAAAACCACGTTTTAAGGAAATTTCGCATTGTGCGCAATTATCTTGTTTTTCATAAACAAAACATTGTAACTCGAAAAGCTTTGGTGTTGGGTGTATGTGTAAGCGTGTAGCCTCAAAAGAGAATGCACAGGAGAGTTTTCTCTCGAAAGAATATGTAAGAATACCACGTTATAAGGAAATATATTGCTGCAGAGTAAAGACAAATACATACGTATTGGAAACATATTATGAGAAGAAATAATGCATGGTACAAAATTTGCTTGTATCTCCTAAACAACACGTGGTAACTCAAAAAGATTTGGTGTGGCGTGCACGTCTAAATGTGTAGCCTCAAAAGAGAACCCACAGGAGAATTTTCTTACGTCAAAATTTGTCAGAAAACCACTTTTTAAGGAAATCCCGCATCGTGGGAAATTATCTTGTTTTTCCTAATCAACACGTTGTAACTCGAAAAGCTTTGGTGGTGCGTGTATGTCTAAGCGTGTAGCCTCCAAAGAGAACCCAAGGGATAGTTTTCTCTCGAAAGAATATGTAAGAATACCACGTTATAAGGAAATACAGTGTTGCAGAGTATAGACAAATATGTACTTATTGGAAACACTTTACGAAAAGAAATAACGCATCATGCAAACTTAGCTTGTATCTCCTAAACAACACGTTGTAACTCGAAAAGATTTGGTGTGGCGTGAACGACTAAACGTGTAGCCTCAAAGGAGAACCCACAGGAGAGTTTTCTTTTGTCAAAATTTGTCAGAAAACGACGTTTTAAGGAAATCCTGCATCCTGCGAAATTATCTTGTTTTTCCTAAACAACATGTTGTAACTCGAAAAGCTTTGGTGTTGCGTATATGTCTAAGCGTGTGGCCTCAAAAGAGAACGCACAGGAGAGTTTTCTCCCGAAAGAATATGTAGGAATACCACTTTATAAGGAAATACAGTGTTGCAGAGTAAAGACAAATAAATACTTATTGGAAACACTTAAACTTTACGAGAAGAAATAAAACATAGTACAAAATTAGCTTGTATATCCTAAACAACACGTTATAACTCGAAAGGATTTGGTGTTGGGTATATGTCTAAGCATGTAGCCTCAAAAGAGAATGCACAGGAGAGTTTTCTCTCGAAAGAATATGTAAGAATACCATGTTATAAGGAAACATATTGCTGCAGAGTAAAGACAAATACATACGTTTTGGAAACACATTAAGAGAAGAAATAACGCATGGTACAAAATTAGCTTGTATCTCCGAAACAACACGTGGTAACTCAAAAATATTTGGTGTGGTGTGTACATCTAAACGTGTAGCCTCAAAAGAGAACCCACAGGAGAATTTTCTTACGTCAAAATTTGTCAGAAAACCACGTTTTAAGGAAATCCCGCATCGTGCGAAATTATCTTGTTTTTCCTAATCAACACGTTGTAACTCGAAAAGCTTTGGTGGTGCGTGTATGTCTAAGCGTGTAGCCTCCAAAGAGAACGCACAGGATAGTTTTCTCTCGAAAGAATATGTAAGAATACCACGTTATAAGGAAATACAGTGTTGCAGAGTATAGACAAATATGTACTTATTGGAAACACTTTAGGAGAAGAAATAACGCATCATGTAAAATTAGCTTGTATCTCCTAAACAACACGTTGTAACTCGACAAGATTTGGTGTGGCATGTATGTCTAAACGTGTAGCCTCAAAAGAGAACCCACAGGAGAATTTTCTTTCATCAATATTTGTCAGAAAACCACGTTTTAGGGAAATCACGCATCATGCGAAATTATCTTGTTTTTCCTAAACAACACGTTGTAACTCGAAAAGCTTTGGTGTTGCGTGTATGTCTAAGCGTGTAGCCTCAAAAGAGAACGCACAGGAGAGTTTTCTTCCGAAAGAATATGTAGGAATACCACGTTATAAGGAAATACAGTGTTGCAGAGTAAAGACAAATACATACTTATTGGAAAACTTAAGCTTTACGAGAAGAAATAACACATAGTAAAAAATTAGCTTGTATATCCTAAACAACACGTTATAACTCGAAAGGATTTGGTGTGGCGTATACGTCTAAACGTGTAGCCTCAAAAGAGAATGCACAGGAGAATTTTCTTTCTTCAAAATTTGTCAGAAAACCACTTATTAAGGAAATCCCGCATCATGCGAAACTATCTTGTTTTTCCTAAACAACACATTGGAACTCGAAAATCTTTGGTGTTGCGTGTATGTCTAAGCATGTAGCCTCAAAAGAGAACGCACAGTAGAGATTTCTCTCGAACGAGTATGTAAGAATGCCACGTTATAAGGAAATACATTGTGGCAAATTAAAGATAAATACGTTCCTTTTGGAAACACTTAAACTTTACAAGAAGATATAAAGCATCGTAAAAAATTAGCTTGTATCTCCTAAAGAACACGTTGTAACTCGAAAACATTTGGTGTGGCGTGTACGTCTAAACATTTAGCCTCAAATGAAAACCCACAGGAGAATTTTCTTTCCTCAAAATTTGTCAGAAAACCACGTTTTAAGGAATTCCCGCATCATGAGAAATTATCTTGTTTTTCCTAAACAACACGTTCTAACTCGAAATGCTTTGGTGTTGCCTGTATGTCTAAGCGTGTAGCCTCAAAAGAGAATGCACAGGAGAGTTTTCTCTCGAAAGAATATGTACGAATACCATGTTATAAGGAAATACAGTGTTGTAGAGTAAAGACAAATACGTACATATTGGAAACACTTTAGGAGAAGAAATAACGCATCGTACAAAATTAGCTTGTATCTCCTAAACAACACGTTGTAACTCGAAAAGATTTGGTGTGGCGTGTACGTCTAAACATGTAGCCTCAAAAGAGAACCCACAGGAGAATTTTCTTTCGTCAAAATTTGTCAGAAAACCACGTTTTAAGGAAATTTCGCATTGTGCGCAATTATCTTGTTTTTCATAAACAAAACATTGTAACTCGAAAAGCTTTGGTGTTGGGTGTATGTGTAAGCGTGTAGCCTCAAAAGAGAATGCACAGGAGAGTTTTCTCTCGAAAGAATATGTAAGAATACCACGTTATAAGGAAATATATTGCTGCAGAGTAAAGACAAATACATACGTATTGGAAACATATTATGAGAAGAAATAATGCATGGTACAAAATTTGCTTGTATCTCCTAAACAACACGTGGTAACTCAAAAAGATTTGGTGTGGCGTGCACGTCTAAATGTGTAGCCTCAAAAGAGAACCCACAGGAGAATTTTCTTACGTCAAAATTTGTCAGAAAACCACTTTTTAAGGAAATCCCGCATCGTGGGAAATTATCTTGTTTTTCCTAATCAACACGTTGTAACTCGAAAAGCTTTGGTGGTGCGTGTATGTCTAAGCGTGTAGCCTCCAAAGAGAACCCAAGGGATAGTTTTCTCTCGAAAGAATATGTAAGAATACCACGTTATAAGGAAATACAGTGTTGCAGAGTATAGACAAATATGTACTTATTGGAAACACTTTACGAAAAGAAATAACGCATCATGCAAACTTAGCTTGTATCTCCTAAACAACACGTTGTAACTCGAAAAGATTTGGTGTGGCGTGAACGACTAAATGTGTAGCCTCAAAGGAGAACCCACAGGAGAGTTTTCTTTTGTCAAAATTTGTCAGAAAACCACGTTTTAAGGAAATCCTGCATCCTGCGAAATTATCTTGTTTTTCCTAAACAACATGTTGTAACTCGAAAAGCTTTGGTGTTGCGTATATGTCTAAGCGTGTGGCCTCAAAAGAGAACGCACAGGAGAGTTTTCTCCCGAAAGAATATGTAGGAATACCACTTTATAAGGAAATACAGTGTTGCAGAGTAAAGACAAATAAATACTTATTGGAAACACTTAAACTTTACGAGAAGAAATAAAACATAGTACAAAATTAGCTTGTATATCCTAAACAACACGTTATAACTCGAAAGGATTTGGTGTTGCGTGTATGTCTAAGCATGTAGCCTCAAAAGAGAATGCACAGGAGAGTTTTCTCTCGAAAGAATATGTAAGAATACCATGTTATAAGGAAACATATTGCTGCAGAGTAAAGACAAATACATACGTTTTGGAAACACATTAAGAGAAGAAATAACGCATGGTACAAAATTAGCTTGTATCTCCGAAACAACACGTGGTAACTCAAAAATATTTGGTGTGGTGTGTACATCTAAACGTGTAGCCTCAAAAGAGAACCCACAGGAGAATTTTCTTACGTCAAAATTTGTCAGAAAACCACGTTTTAAGGAAATCCCGCATCGTGCGAAATTATCTTGTTTTTCCTAATCAACACGTTGTAACTCGAAAAGCTTTGGTGGTGCGTGTATGTCTAAGCGTGTAGCCTCCAAAGAGAACGCACAGGATAGTTTTCTCTCGAAAGAATATGTAAGAATACCACGTTATAAGGAAATACAGTGTTGCAGAGTATAGACAAATATGTACTTATTGGAAACACTTTAGGAGAAGAAATAACGCATCATGTATAATTAGCTTCTATCTCCTAAACAACACGTTGTACCTCGACAAGATTTGGTGTGGCATGTATGTCTAAACGTGTAGCCTCAAAAGAGAACCCACAGGAGAGTTTTCTTTCGTCAAAATTTGTCAGAAAACCACGTTTTAAGGAAATACCGCATCGTGCGAAATTATCTTGTTTATCCTAAACAACATGTTGTAACTCGAAAAGCTTTGGTGGTGCGTGTATGTCTAAGCGTGTAGCCTCAAGAGAGAACGCACAGGAGAGTTTTCTTCCGAAAGAATATGTAGGAATACCACGTTATAAGGAAATACAGTGTTGCAGAGTAAAGACAAATACATACTTATTGGAAACACTTAAGCTTTACGAGAAGAAATAACACATAGTACAAAATTAGCTTGTATATCCTAAACAACACGTTATAACTCGAAAGGATTTGGTGTTGCGTGTATGTCTAAGCATGTAGCCTCAAAAGAGAATGCACAGGAGAGTTTTCTCTCGAAAGAATATGTAAGAATACCATGTTATAAGGAAACATATTGCTGCAGAGTAAAGACAAATACATACGTTTTGGAAACACATTAAGAGAAGAAATAACGCATGGTACAAAATTAGCTTGTATCTCCGAAACAACACGTGGTAACTCAAAAATATTTGGTGTGGTGTGTACATCTAAACGTGTAGCCTCAAAAGAGAACCCACAGGAGAATTTTCTTACGTCAAAATTTGTCAGAAAACCACGTTTTAAGGAAATCCCGCATCGTGCGAAATTATCTTGTTTTTCCTAATCAACACGTTGTAACTCGAAAAGCTTTGGTGGTGCGTGTATGTCTAAGCGTGTAGCCTCCAAAGAGAACGCACAGGATAGTTTTCTCTCGAAAGAATATGTAAGAATACCACGTTATAAGGAAATACAGTGTTGCAGAGTATAGACAAATATGTACTTATTGGAAACACTTTAGGAGAAGAAATAACGCATCATGTATAATTAGCTTCTATCTCCTAAACAACACGTTGTACCTCGACAAGATTTGGTGTGGCATGTATGTCTAAACGTGTAGCCTCAAAAGAGAACCCACAGGAGAGTTTTCTTTCGTCAAAATTTGTCAGAAAACCACGTTTTAAGGAAATACCGCATCGTGCGAAATTATCTTGTTTATCCTAAACAACATGTTGTAACTCGAAAAGCTTTGGTGGTGCGTGTATGTCTAAGCGTGTAGCCTCAAGAGAGAACGCACAGGAGAGTTTTCTTCCGAAAGAATATGTAGGAATACCACGTTATAAGGAAATACAGTGTTGCAGAGTAAAGACAAATACATACTTATTGGAAACACTTAAGCTTTACGAGAAGAAATAACACATAGTACAAAATTAGCTTGTATATCCTAAACAACACGTTATAACTCGAAAGGATTTGGTGTGGCGTGTACGACTAAACGTGTAGCCTCAAAAGAGAACCCACAGGAGAATTTTCTTTCGTCAAAATTTGTCAGAAAACCACGTTTTAAGGAAATCCCGCATCATGCGAAATTATCTTGTTTTTCCTAAACAACACGATGTAACTCGAAAAGCTTTGGTGTTGGGTGAATGTCTAAGCGTGTAGCCTCCAAAGAGAACGCACAGGAGAGTTTTCTCTCGAAAGAATATGTAAGAATATCACGTTATAAGGAAATACAGTGTGGCAGAGTAGAGGCAAGTACATAGGTATTGGAAACACTTAAACTTTACGAGAAGAAATAATTCATCGAAAAAAAATTAGCTTGTATCTCCTAAACAACAAGTTGTAACTCAAAAAGATTTGGTGTGGCGTGTACGTCTAAAAGTGTAGCCTCAAAAGAGAACGCACAGGGGAGTTTTCTCCCGAAAGAATTTGTAGGAATACCACGTTATAAGGAAATACAGTGTTGCAGAGTAAAGACAAATACATACTTATTGGAAACAGTTAAGCTTTACGAGAAGAAATAACACATAGTACAAAATTAGCTTGTATATCCTAAACAACAGGTTATAACTCGATAGGATTTGTTGTGGCGTGTACATCTAAACGTGTAGCCTCAAAAGAGAACCCACAGGAGAATTTTCTTTCGTCAACACTTTTCAGAAAACCACGTTTTAAGGGAATCCCGCATCATGCGAAATTATCTTGTTTTTCCTAAACAACACGTTGTAACTCGAAAAGCTTTGGTGTTGCGTGAATGTCTAAGCGTGTAGCCTCCAAAGAGAACGCACAGGAGAGTTTTCTCTCGAAAGAATATGTAAGAATACCACGTTATAAGGAAATACAGTGTGGCAGAGTAAAGAAAATACGTAAGTAATGGGAGCACTTTATGAGAGAAATAACGCATCTTGCAAAACTAGCTTGTATGTCCTAAACAACACGTTGTAACTCGAAATGATTTGGTGTGGCGTGTACGTCTAAAAGTGTAGCCTCAAAAGAGAACCCACAGGAGAGTTTTCTTTCGTCAAAATTTGTTAGAAAACCACGTTTTTAGGAAATCCCTCATCGTGGGAAATTATCTTGTTTTTCCTAATCAACACGTTGTAACTCGAAAATCTTTGGTGGTGCTTGTATGTCTAAGCGTGTAGCCTCCAAAGAGAATGCACAGGATAGTTTTCTCTCGAAAGAATATGTAAGAATACCACGTTATAAGGAAATACAGTGTTGCAGAATTTAGACAAATATGTACTTATTGGAAACACTTTAGGAGAAGAAATAACGCATCATGCAAAATTAGCTTGTATCTCCTAAACAACACGTTGTAACTCGACAAGGTTTGGTGTGGCGTGTATGTCTAAACGTGTAGCCTCAAAAGAGAACACACAGGAGAGTTTTCTTTCCTCAAAATTTGTCAGAAAACCACGTTTTAAGGAAATACCGCATCGTGCGAAATTATCTTGTTTTTCCTAAACAACATGTAACTCGAAAAGCTTTGGTGGTGCGTGTATGTCTAAGCGTGTAGCCTCAAAAGAGAACGCACAGGAGAGTTTTCTTCCGAAAGAATATGTAGGAATACCACGTTATAAGGAAATACAGTGTTGCAGAGTAAAGACAAATGCATACTTATTGGAAACACTTAAGCTTTACGAGAAGAAATAACACATAGTAAAAATTAGTTTGTATACCCTAAACAACACGTTATAACTCGAAAGGATTTGGTGTGGCATGTACGTCTAAACGTGTAGCCTCAAAAGAGAACCCACAGGAGAATTTTCTTTCATCAAAATTTGTCAGAAAACCACGTTTTAAGGAAATCCCGCATCATGCGAAATTATCTTGTTTTTCCTAAAAAACACGTTGTAACTCGAAAAGCTTTGGTGTTGCGTAAATGTCTAAGCGTGTAGCCTCCAAAGAGAACGCACAGGAGAGTTTTCTCTCGAAAGAATATGTAAGAATACCACGTTATAAAGAAATACAGTGTTGCAGTGTAGAGGCAAATATATACATATTGGAAACACTTAAACTTTACGAGAAGAAATAATTCATCGTAAAAAAATTAGCTTGTATCTCCTAAACAACAAGTTGTAACTCAAAAAGATTTGGTGTGGCGTGTACGTCTAAACGTGTAGCCTCAAAAGAGAACGCACAGGGGAGTTTTCTCCCGAAAGAATATGTAGGAATACCACGTTATAAGGAAATACAGTGTTGCAGAGTAAAGACAAATACATACTTATTGGAAACAGTTAAGCTTTACGAGAAGAAATAACACATAGTACAAAATTAGCTTCTATATCCTAAACAACAGGTTATAAATCGATAGGATTTGGTGTGGCGTGTACATCTAAACGTGTAGCCTCAAAAGAGAACCCACAGGAGAATTTTCTTTCGTCAACACTTTTCAGAAAACCACGTTTTAAGGGAATCCCGCATCATGCGAAATTATCTTGTTTTTCCTAAACAACACGTTGTAACTCGAATAGCTTTGGTGTTGCGTGAATGTCTAAGCGTGTAGCCTCCAAAGAGAACGCACAGGAGAGTTTTCTCTCGAAAGAATATGTAAGAATACCACGTTATAAGGAAATACAGTGTGGCAGAGTAAAGAAAATACGTAAGTAATTGGAGCACGTTATGAGAGAAATAACGCATCTTGCAAAACTAGCTTGTATGTCCTAAACAACACGTTGTAACTCGAAAAGTTTTGGTGTGGCGTGTACGTGTAAAAGTGTAGCCTCAAAAGAGAACCCACAGGAGAGTTTTCTTTCGTCAAAATTTGTTAGAAAACCACGTTTTTAGGAAATCCCTCATCGTGGGAAATTATCTTGTTTTTCCTAATCAACACGTTGTAACTCGAAAATCTTTGGTGGTGCTTGTATGTCTAAGCGTGTAGCCTCCAAAGAGAATGCACAGGATAGTTTTCTCTCGAAAGAATATGTAAGAATACCACGTTATAAGGAAATACAGTGTTGCAGAATTTAGACAAATATGTACTTATTGGAAACACTTTAGGAGAAGAAATAACGCATCATGCAAAATTAGCTTGTATCTCCTAAACAACACGTTGTAACTCGACAAGATTTGGTGTGGCGTGTATGTCTAAAGGTGTAGCCTCAAAAGAGAACCCACAGGAGAGTTTTCTTTCGTCAAAATTTGTCAGAAAACCGCGTTTTAAGGAAATACCGCATCGTGCGAAATTATCTTGTTTTTCCTAAACAACATGTAACTCGAAAAGCTTTGGTGGTGCGTGTATGTCTAAGCGTGTAGCCTCAAAAGAGAACGCACAGGAGAGTTTTCTCCCGAAAGAATATGTAGGAATACCACGTTATAAGGAAATACAGTGTTGCAGAGTAAAGACAAATACATACTTATTGGAAACAGTTAAGCTTTACGAGAAGAAATAACACATAGTACAAAATTAGCTTGTATATCCTAAACAACAGTTTATAACTAGATAGAATTTGGTGTGGCGTGTACATCTAAACGTGTAGCCTCAAACGAGAACCCACAGGAGAATTTTCTTTCGTCCACACTTTTCAGAAAACCACGTTTTAAGGGAATCCCGCATCATGCGAAATTATCTTGTTTTTCCTAAACAACACGTTGTAACTCGAAAAGATTTGGTGTGGCGTGAATGTCTAAGCGTGTAGCCTCCAAAGAGAACGCACAGGAGAGTTTTCTCTCTAAAGAATATATAAGAATACCACGTTATAAGGAAATACAGTGTTGCAGAGTAGAGGCAAATATATACATATTGGAAACACTTAAACTTTACGAGAAGAAATAATTCATCGTTAAAAAATTAGCTTGTATCTCATAAACAACAAGTTGTAACTCAAAAAGATTTGGTGTGGCGTGTACATCTAAACGTGTAGCCTCAAAAGAGAACGCACGGGAGAGTTTTCTCCCGAAAGAAAAGTAGGAATACTACGTTATAAGGAAATACAGTGTTGCAGATTAAAGACAAATACATACATATTGGAAACACTTAAGCTTTACGAGAAGAAATAACACATAGTACAAAATTAGCTTGTATATCCTAAACAACACGTTAGAACTCAAAAGGATTTGGTGTGGCGTGTACGTCTAAACGTGAATCCTCAAAAGAGAACCCACAGGAGAATTTTCTTTCGTCAAATTTGTCAGAAAACAACGTTTTAAGGAAATCCCGCATCATGCGAAATTATCTTGTTTTTCCTAAACAACACGTTGTACCTCGAAAAGCTTTCGTGTTGCATGAATGTCTAAGTGTGTAGCCTCCAAAAAGAACGCACAGGAGAGTTTTCTCTCGAAAGAATATGTAAGAATACCACGTTATAAGGAAATACAGTGTTGCAGAGTAGAGGCAAATACATACGTATTGGAAACACTTAAACTCTACGAGAAGAAATAATTCATTGTAAAAAAATTAGCTTGTATCTCCTAAACAACAAGTTGCAACTCAAAAAGATTTGGATGGCGTGTACGTCTAAACATGTAGCCTCAAAAGAGAACGCACGGGAGAGTTTTCTCCCGAAAGAAAAGTAGGAATACTACGTTATAAGGAAATACAGTGTTGCAGAGTAAAGACAAATACATACATATTGGAAACACTTAAGCTTTACGAGAAGAAATAACCCATAGTACAAAATTAGCTTGTATATCCTAAACAACACGTTAGAACACAAAAGGATTTGGTGTGGCGTGTACGTCTAAACGTGAATCCTCAAAAGAGAACCCACAGGAGAATTTTCTTTCGTCAAATTTGTCAGAAAACCACATTTTAAGGAAATCCCGCATCATGCGAAATTATCTTGTTTTTCCTAAACAACACGTTGTACCTCGAAAACTTTCGTGTTGCGTGAATGTCTAAGTGTGTAGCCTCCAAAAAGAACGCACAGGAGACTTTTCTCTCGAAAGAATATGTAAGAATACCACGTTATAAGGAAATACAGTGTTGCAGAGTAGAGGCAAATACATACGTATTGGAAACACTTAAACTTTACGAGAAGAAATAATTCATTGTAAAAAAATTAGCTTGTATCTCCTAAACAAAAAGTTGCAACTCAAAAAGATTTGGTGTGGCGTGTACGTCTAAACGTTTAGCCTCAAAAGAGAACCCACAGGAGAATTTTCTTTCGTCAAAATTTGTCAGAAAACCACGTTTTAAGGAAATCCCGCATCGTGAGAAATTATCTTGTTCTTCCTAAACAACACGTTGTAACTCGAAAAGCTTTGCTGTTGCGTGTATGTCTCAGCGTGTAGCCTCAAATGAGAACGCACAGGAGAGTTTTCTCTCGAAAAAATATGTAAGAATACCACGTTATAAGGAAATACAGTGTTGCAGAGTAAAGACAAATACTTATTGGAAAAACTTTATGAGAAGAAATAACGCATCGTACAAAATTAGCTTGTATCTCCTAAACAACACATTGTAACTCGAAAAGATTTGGTGTGGTGTGTACGTCTAAACGTGTAGCCTCAAAAGAGAACCCACAGGAGAATTTTTGTTCGTAAAATTTGTCAGAAATCCATGTTTTAAGGAAATCACTCATCGTGCGTAATTATCTTGTTTTTCCTAAACAACACGTTGTAACTCGAAAAGCTTTGATGTTGCGTGTATGTCTAAGCGTGTAGCCTCCAAAGAGAACGCACAGGAGAGTTTTCTCTCGAAAGAACATGTAAGAATACCACATTATAAGGAAATACAGTTTTGCAGAGTAAAGACAAATACATATGTATTTGAAACACTCTATGAGAAGAAATAACGCATCGTAAAAAATTAGTTTGTATCTCCTAAACAAGACGTTGTAACTCGAAAAGATTTGGTGTGGCATGTACGTCTAAACGTGTAGCCTCAAAAGAGAACCCACAGGAGAATTTTCTTTCGTCAAAATTTGTCAGAAAACCACTTATTAAGGAAATCCCGCATCATGCGAAACTATCTTGTTTTTCCTAAACAACACATTGTAACTCGAAAATCTTTGGTGTTGCGTGTATATCTAAGCATGTAGCCTCAAAAGAGAACGCACAGGAGAGATTTCTCTCGAACGAGTATGTAAGAATACCACGTTATAAGGAAATACATTGTGGCAAATTAAAGATAAATACATTCCTTTTGGAAACACTTAAACTTTACAAGAAGATATAAAGCATCGTAAAAAATTAGCTTGTATCTCCTAAAGAACACGTTGTAACTCGAAAACATTTGGTGTGGCGTGTACGTCTAAACGTTTAGCCTCAAATGAAAACCCACAGGAGAATTTTATTTCCTCAAAATTTGTCAGAAAACCACGTTTTAAGGAATTCCCGCATCATGAGAAATTATCTTGTTTTTCCTAAACAACACGTTCTAACTCGAAATGCTTTGGTGTTGCGTGTATGTCTAAGCGTGTAGCCTCAAAAGAGAATGCACAGGAGAGTTTTCTCTCGAAAGAATATGTACGAATACCATGTTATAAGGAAATACAGTGTTGTAGAGTAAAGACAAATACGTACATATTGGAAACACTTTAGGAGAAGAAATAACGCATCGTACAAAATTAGCTTGTATCTCCTAAACAACACGTTGTAACTCGAAAAGATTTGGTGTGGCGTATACGTCTAAACATGTAGCCTCAAAAGAGAACCCACAGGAGAATTTTCTTTCGTCAAAATTTGTCAGAAAACCACGTTTTAAGGAAATTCCGCATTGTGCGCAATTATCTTGTTTTTCATAAACAAAACATTGTAACTCGAAAAGCTTTGGTGTTGGGTGTATGTGCAAGCGTGTAGCCTCAAAAGAGAATGCACAGGAGAGTTTTCTCTCGAAAGAATTTGTAAGAATACCAAGTTAAAAGGAAATATATTGCTAAAGAGTAAAGACAAATACATACGTATTGGAAACATATTATGAGAAGAAATAATGCATGGTACAAAATTTGCTTGTATCTCCTAAACAACACGTGGTAACTCAAAAAGATTTGGTGTGGCGTGCACGTCTAAATGTGTAGCCTCAAAAGAGAACCCACAGGAGAATTTTCTTACGTCAAAATTTGTCAGAAAACCACTTTTTAAGGAAATCCCGCATCGTGGGAAATTATCTTGTTTTTCCTAATCAACACGTTGTAACTCGAAAAGCTTTGGTGGTGCGTGTATGTCTAAGCGTGTAGCCTCCAAAGAGGACGCAAGGGATAGTTTTCTCTCGAAAGAATATGTAAGAATACCACGTTATAAGGAAATACAATGTTGCAGAGTGTAGACAAATATGTACTTATTGGAAACACTTTACGAAAAGAAATAACACATCATGCAAACTTAGCTTGTATCTCCTAAACAACACGTTGTAACTCGAAAAGATTTGGTGTTGCGTGAACGACTAAACGTGTACCCTCAATGGAGAACCCACAGGAGAGTTTTCTTTCATCAAAATTTGTCAGAAAACCACGTTTTAAGGAAATCCTGCATCCTGCGAAATTATCTTGTTTTTCCTAAACAACATGTTGTAACTCGAAAAGCTTTGGTGTTGCGTATATGTCTAAGCGTGTAGCCTCAAAAGAGAACGCACAGGAGAGTTTTCTCCCGAAAGAATATGTAGGAATACCACGTTATAAGGAAATACAGTGTTGCAGAGTAAAGACAAATACATACATATTGGAAACACTTAAGCTTTACGAGAAGAAATAACACATAGTACAAAATTAGCTTGTATATCCTAAACAACACGTTAGAACTCAAAAGGATTTGGTGTGGCGTGTACGTCTAAACGTGAATCCTCAAAAGAGAACCCACAGGAGAATTTTCTTTCGTCAAATTTGTCAGAAAACAACGTTTTAAGGAAATCCCGCATCATGCGAAATTATCTTGTTTTTCCTAAACAACACGTTGTACCTCGAAAAGCTTTCGTGTTGCATGAATGTCTAAGTGTGTAGCCTCCAAAAAGAACGCACAGGAGAGTTTTCTCTCGAAAGAATATGTAAGAATACCACGTTATAAGGAAATACAGTGTTGCAGAGTAGAGGCAAATACATACGTATTGGAAACACTTAAACTCTACGAGAAGAAATAATTCATTGTAAAAAAATTAGCTTGTATCTCCTAAACAACAAGTTGCAGCTCAAAAAGATTTGGTGTGGCGTGTACGTCTAAACATGTAGCCTCAAAAGAGAACGCACGGGAGAGTTTTCTCCCGAAAGAAAAGTAGGAATACTACGTTATAAGGAAATACAGTGTTGCAGAGTAAAGACAAATACATACATATTGGAAACACTTAAGCTTTACTAGAAGAAATAACCCATAGTACAAAATTAGCTTGTATATCCTAAACAACACGTTAGAACACAAAAGGATTTGGTGTGGCGTGTACGTCTAAACGTGAATCCTCAAAAGAGAACCCACAGGAGAATTTTCTTTCATCAAATTTGTCAGAAAACCACATTTTAAGGAAATCCCGCATCATGCGAAATTATCTTGTTTTTCCTAAACAACAAGTTGTACCTCGAAAACTTTCGTGTTGCGTGAATGTCTAAGTGTGTAGCCTCCAAAAAGAACGCACAGGAGACTTTTCTCTCGAAAGAATATGTAAGAATACCACGTTATAAGGAAATACAGTGTTGCAGAGTAGAGGCAAATACATAAGTATTGGAAACACTTAAACTTTACGAGAAGAAATAATTCATTGTAAAAAAAAATTAGCTTGTATCTCCTAAACAAAAAGTTGCAACTCAAAAAGATTTGGTGTGGCGTGTACGTCTAAACGTTTAGCCTCAAAAGAGAACCCACAGGAGAATTTTCTTTCGTCAAAATTTGTCAGAAAACCACGTTTTAAGGAAATCCCGCATCGTGAGAAATTATCTTGTTCTTCCTAAACAACACGTTGTAACTCGAAAAGCTTTGCTGTTGCGTGTATGTCTCAGCGTGTAGCCTCAAATGAGAACGCACAGGAGAGTTTTCTCTCGAAAAAATATGTAAGAATACCACGTTATAAGGAAATACAGTGTTGCAGAGTAAAGACAAATACTTATTGGAAAAACTTTATGAGAAGAAATAACGCATCGTACAAAATTAGCTTGTATCTCCTAAACAACACATTGTAACTCGAAAAGATTTGGTGTGGTGTGTACGTCTAAACGTGTAGCCTCAAAAGAGAACCCACAGGAGAATTTTTGTTCGTAAAATTTGTCAGAAATCCATGTTTTAAGGAAATCACTCATCGTGCGTAATTATCTTGTTTTTCCTAAACAACACGTTGTAACTCGAAAAGCTTTGATGTTGCGTGTATGTCTAAGCGTGTAGCCTCCAAAGAGAACGCACAGGAGAGTTTTCTCTCGAAAGAACATGTAAGAATACCACATTATAAGGAAATACAGTTTTGCAGAGTAAAGACAAATACATATGTATTTGAAACACTCTATGAGAAGAAATAACGCATCGTAAAAAATTAGTTTGTATCTCCTAAACAACACATTGTAACTCGAAAAGATTTGGTGTGGCATGTACGTCTAAACGTGTAGCCTCAAAAGAGAACCCACAGGAGAATTTTCTTTCGTCAAAATTTGTCAGAAAACCACTTATTAAGGAAATCCTGCATCATGCGAAACTATCTTGTTTTTCCTAAACAACACATTGTAACTCGAAAATCTTTGGTGTTGCGTGTATGTCTAAGCATGTAGCCTCAAAAGAGAACGCACAGGAGAGATTTCTCTCGAACGAGTATGTAAGAATACCACGTTATAAGGAAATACATTGTGGCAAATTAAAGATAAATACGTTCCTTTTGGAAACACTTAAACTTTACAAGAAGATATAAAGCATCGTAAAAAATTAGCTTGTATCTCCTAAAGAACACGTTGTAACTCGAAAACATTTGGTGTGGCATGTACGTCTAAACGTTTAGCCTCAAATGAAAACCCACAGGAGAATTTTATTTCCTCAAAATTTGTCAGAAAACCACGTTTTAAGGAATTCCCGCATCGTGCGAAATTATCTTGTTTTTCCTAAACAACACGTTCTAACTCGAAATGCTTTGGTGTTGCGTGTATGTCTAAGCGTGTAGCCTCAAAAGAGAATGCACAGGAGAGTTTTCTCTCGAAAGAATATGTACGAATACCATGTTATAAGGAAATACAGTGTTGTAGAGTAAAGACAAATACGTACATATTGGAAACACTTTAGGAGAAGAAATAACGCATCGTACAAAATTAGCTTGTATCTCCTAAACAACACGTTGTAACTCGAAAAGATTTGGTGTGGCGTGTACGTCTAAACATGTATCCTCAAAAGAGACCCCACAGGAGAATTTTCTTTCGTCAAAATTTTCAGAAAACCACGTTTTAAGGAAATCCCGCATTGTGCGCAATTATCTTGTTTTTCATAAACAAAACATTGTAACTCGAAAAGCTTTGGTGTTGGGTGTATGTGTAAGCGTGTAGCCTCAAAAGAGAATGCACAGGAGAGTTTTCTCTCGAAAGAATATGTAAGAATACCACGTTATAAGGAAATATATTGCTGCAGAGTAAAGACAAATACATACGTATTGGAAACATATTATGAGAAGAAATAATGCATGGTACAAAATTTGCTTGTATCTCCTAAACAACACGTGGTAACTCAAAAAGATTTGGTGTGGCGTGCACGTCTAAATGTGTAGCCTCAAAAGAGAACCCACAGGAGAATTTTCTTATGTCAAAATTCTTCAGAAAACCACATTTTAAGGAAATCCCGCATCGTGCGAAATTATCCTGTTTTTCCTAATCAACACGTTGTAACTCGAAAAGCTTTGGTGGTGCGTGTATGTCTAAGCGTGTAGCCTCCAAAGAGAACGCACAGGATAGTTTTCTCTCGAAAGAATATTTAAGAATACCACGTTATAAGGAAATACAGTGTTGCAGAGTATAGACAAATATGTACTTATTGGAAACACTTTATGAGAAGAAATAACGCATCATGCAAAATTAGCTTGTATCTCCTAAACAACACGTTGCAACTCGAAAAGATTTGTTGTGGCGTGTACGACTAAACATGTAGCCTCAAAGAAGAACCCACAGGAGGGTTTTCTTTCGTCAAAATTTGTCAGAAAACCACGTTTTAAGGAAATCCTGCATCGTGCGAAATTATCTTGTTTTTCCTAAACAACATGTTGTAACTCGAAAAGCTTTGATGTTGCATATATGTCTAAGGGTGTAGCCTCAAAAGTGAACGTGTTGCAGAGTAAAGACTAATACATACGTATTGGAAACACTTAAACATTACGAGACGAAATAACGCATCGTAAAAAAATTAGCTTGTATATCCTAAACAACAAGTTGGAACTCAAAAAGATTTGGTGTTGCGTGTATGTCTAAACGTGTAGCCTCAAAAGAGAACCCACAGGACAATTTTCTTTCTTCAAAATTTGTCAGAAAACCACGTTTTATGGAAATCCCGCATCGTGAGAAATTATCTTGTTCTTCCTAAACAACACGTTGTAACTCGAAAAGCTTTGCTGTTGCTTGTATGTCTAAGCGTGTAGCCTCAAATGGGAATGCACAGGAGAGTTTTCTCTCGAAAAAATATGTAAGAATACCATGTTATAAGGAAATACAGTGTTGCTGAGTAAAGACAAATACTTACTTATTGGAAAAACTTTACGAGAAGAAATAACGCATCGTACAAAATTAGCTTGTATCTCCTAACCAACACGTTGTAACTTAAAAAGATTTGGTGTGGCCTGTACGTCTAAACGTGTAGTCTCAAAAGAGAACCCATAGTAGAATTTTCTTTGGTCAAAATTTGTCAGAAAACCACGTATTAAGGAAATTCCTAATCGTGCGAAATTATCTTGTTTTTCCTAAACAACACGTTTTAACGCGAAAAGCTTTGGTGTTGCGTGTATGTCTAAGTGTGTAGCCTCAAAAGAGGACACACAGGAGAGTTTTCTCTCGAAAGAAGATATAAGAATACCACGTTATAAGGAAATACAGTGTTGCAAACTAAAGGCAAATACGTACGTATTGGAAACACTTTAGAGAAGAAATAACGCATCTTACAAAATTAGCTTCTAGTTCCTAAACAACACGTTGTAACTTACTTCTCTTAAAGAGTTTCCAATAGGTACGTATTTGTCTTTACTCTGCAACACTGTATTTCCTTATAACGTGGTATTCTTACATATTCTTTCGAGAGAAAACTCTCCTGTTCGTTCTCTTTTGAGGCTACAAGCTTAGACATACATGCAACACCAAAGCTTTTCGAGTTACAGCGTGTTGTTTAGGAAAAACAAGATAATATCGCAGGATGTGAGATTTCCTTAAAACGTGGTTTCCGACAAATTTTGATGAAAGAAAGTTCTCCTGTGGGTTCTCTTTTGAGGCTACACGTTTAAACGTACACCTCACACCAAATCTTTTCGAGTTACAAGGTGTTGTTAGGAGATAATTTTGTACGAATTTTTATTTCTTCTCTTAAAGTGTTTACAATATGTACGTATTTGTCTTTACTCTGCAACACTGTATTTCCTTATAACGTGGTATTCTTACATATTCTTTCGAAAGAAAACTCTCCTTGCATTCCCTTTAGAGGCTACACACTTAGACATACACGCAACACCAAAGCTTTTCGAGTTACAATGTGTTGTTTAGGAAAACAAGATAATTTCGCACGATGCGGAATTTCCTTAAAACGTGGTTTTCTGACAAATTTTGACGAAAGAAAACTCTCCTGTGGGTTCTCTTTTGAGGATACACGTTTAGACGTACACGCCACACCAAATCTTTTCGAGTTACAACATGTTGTTTAGGACCTACAAGCTAATTTTGCAAGATGCGCTATTTCTCTCATAAAGTGTTTCCAGTACGTACGTATTTGTCTTTACTCTGCTACACTGTATTTCCTTATAACGTGGTATTCTTACATATTCTTTCGAGATAAAACTATCCTGTGCGTTCTCTTTTGAGGTTACACGCTTAGACACACATGCAACACCAAAGCTTTTCGAGTTACAACGTGTTGTTTAGGAAAAACAAGATAATATCGCAGGATGCGAGATTTCCTTAAAACGTGGTTTCCGACAAATTTTGATGAAAGAAAGTTCTCCTGTGGGTTCTCTTTTGAGGCTACACGTTTAAACGTACACCTCACACCAAATCTTTTCGAGTTACAAGGTGTTGTTAGGAGATACAAGCTAATTTTGTATGATGAGTTATTTCTTCTCGTAAAGTGTTTCCAATATGTACTTATTTGTCTTTACTCTGCAAAATTGTATTTCCTTATAACGTGGTATTCTTAAATATTCTTTCGAGAGAAAACTCTCCTGTGCCTTCTCTTTTGAGGATCCATGCTTACCCATACACGCAACACCAAATCTTTTCGAGTTACAACATGTTGTTTAGGAAAAAGAAGATGATTTCGCACGATGCAGGATTTCCTTAAAACGAGGTTTTCTGAAAAATTTTGTCGAAAGAAAATTCTCCTGTGGGTTCTCTTTTGAGGCTACACGTTTAGACGTACATGCCACACCAAATCTTTTCGAATTACAACATGTTGTTTCGGAGATACAAGCATAATTTTGTAAGATGCGTTACTTCTTCTCGTAAAGTGTTTCCAATATGTAAGTACTTGTCTTTACTCTGCAACACTGTATTTCCTTATAACGTGGTATTCTTATATATTCTTACGAGAGAAAACTATCCTGTGCGTTCCCTTTTTAGGCTACACACTTAGACATACAGGCAACACCAAAGCTTTTCGAGTTACAACGTGTTGTTTATGAAAAACAAGATAATTTCGCACGATGCGGGATTTCCTTAAAACGTAGTTTTCTGAAACATTTTGACGAAAGATAATTCTTCAGTGGGTTCTCTTTTGAGGCTACACGTTTAGACGTACACGCCACACCAAATCCTTTCGATTTACCACGTGTTGTTTAGGAGATACAAGCTAATTTTGTATGATTCGTTATTTCTTCTCGTAAAGTGTTTCCAATAAGTACGTATTTGTCTTTACTCTGCAACACTGTATTTCCTTATAACGTTGTATTCTTACATATTCTTTCAAGAGAAAACTCTCCTGTGCGTTTTCTTTAGAGGCCATACGCTTAGACATACACGCAACGCCAAAGCTTTTCGAGTTACAATGTGTTGTTTAGGAAAAACAAGATAATTTCACAGGATGCGAGATTTCCATAAAACGTGGTTTTCTGAAAAATTTTGACGAAACAAAGTTCTCCTGTGGGTTCTCTTTTGAGACTACATGTGTAGAGGTACGAGTCACACCAAATCTTTTCGAGTTACAACTTGTTGTTTAGGAGATACAAGCTAATTTTTTACGTTGCCTTATTTCTTCTCTTAAAGTGTTTCCAATAGTATTTGTCTTTACTCTGCAACACTGTATTTCCTTATAACGTGGTATTCTTACATATTCTTTCGAGCGAAAACTCTCCTGTGTGCTCTCTTTTGAGGCTACAGGCTTAGACATACACGCAACACCAAAGCTTTTCGAGTTACAACGTGTTGTTTAGGAAAAACAAGATAATTTCGTACGATGCGAGATTTCCTTAAAACTTGGTTTCTGACAAATTTTGATGAAAGAAGATTCTCCTGTGGGTTCTCGTTTGAGGCTACACTTTTAGACTTACACGTCACACCAAATCTTTTCCAGTTACAACGTGTTGTTTAGGAGATACAAGCTAATTTTGTACGATGCATTATTTCTTCTCGTAAAGTGTTTCCAATATGTACTTATTTGTCTTTACTCTGCAAAATTGTATTTCCTTATAACGTGATATTCTTACACCTTCTTTCGAGAGAAAATTCTCCTGTGCCTTCTCTTTTGAGGCTACACGCTGACACATACACGCAACACAAAAGCTTTTCGAGTTACAACGTGTTGTTTAGGAAAAACAAGATAATTTCGTACGATGTGAGATTTCCTTAAAACGTGGTTTCTGACAAATTTTGATGAAAGAAGATTCTCCTGTGGGTTCTCGTTTGAGGCTACACTTTTAGACTTACACGTCACACCAAATCTTTTCCAGTTACAACGTGTTGTTTAGGAGATACAAGCTAATTTTTTACGATGCGTTATTTCTTCTCGTAAAGTGTTTCCAATATGTACTTATTTGTCTTTACTCTGCAAAATTGTATTTCCTTATAACGTGATATTCTTACATCTTCTTTCGAGAGAAAATTCTCCTGTGCCTTCTCTTTTGAGGCTACACGCTTACACATACACGCAACACAAAAGCTTTTCGAGTTACAACGTGTTGTTTAGGAAAAACAAGATAATTTCGTACGATGTGAGATTTCCTTAAAACGTGGTTTCTGACAAATTTTGATGAAAGAAGATTCTCCTGTCGGTTCTCGTTTGAGGCTACACTTTTAGACTTACACGTCACACAAAATCTTTTCGAGTTACAACGTGTTGTTTAGGAGATACAAGCTAATTTTTTACGATGCGTTATTTCTTCTCGTAAAGTGTTTCCAATATGTACTTATTTGTCTTTACTCTGCAAAATTGTATATCCTTATAACGTGATATTCTTACATATTCTTTCGAGAGAAAATTCTCCTGTGCCTTCTCTTTTGAGGCTACACGTTTACACATACACGCAACACCAAAGCTTTTCGAGTTACAACATGTTGTTTAGGAAAAAGAAGATGATTTCACACGATGTGTCATTTCCTTAAAACGAGGTGTTCTGAAAAATTTTCAAGTAAGAAAATTCTCCTGTGGGTTCTCTTTTGAGGCTACACATGTAGACGTACATGCCACACCAAATCCTTTCGAGTTACCACGTGTTGTTTAGGAGATACAAGCTAATTTTGTACGATGCGTTATTTCTTCTTGTAAAGTGTTTCCGATACGTACTTATTTGTCTTTACTCTGCAACACTGTATTTCCTTATAACGTGGTATTCTTACATATTATTTCGAGGAAAAACTCTCCTGTGCGTTCTCTTTTGAGGCTACACGCTTAGACAAACATGCAACGCCAAAGTTTTTCGAGTTACAATGTGTTGTTTAGGAAAAACAAGATAATTTGGCATGATGCGAGATTTCCATAAAACGTGGTTTTCTGACAAATTTTGACGAAAGAAAATTCTCCTGTGGGTTCTCTTTTGAGGCTACACGTTTAGATGTACACGCCACACCAAATCCTTTCGAGTTACCACGTGTTGTTTAGGAGATACAAGCTAATTTTGTATGATGCGTTATTTCTTCTCGTAAAGTGTTTCCAATATGTACGTATTTGTCTTTACTCTGCAACACTGTATTTCCTTATAACGTTGTATTCTTTCATGTTCTTTCGAGAGAAAACTCTCCTGTGCATTCTCTTTAGAGGCTACATGCTCAGACATACACGCAACACCAAAGCTTTTCGAGTTACAACGTGTTGTTTGGGAAAAACAAGATAATTTTGCACGATGCGGGATTTCCTTAAAACGTGGTTTTCTGACAAATTTTGAAGAAAGAAAGTTCTCCTGTGTGTTCTCTTTTGAGGCTAAACGTGTAGACATACGAGCCACACGAAATATTTTTGAGTTACAACGTGTTGTTTAGGAGATACAAGCAAATATTGTACAATGCGTTATTTCTTCTCATATAGTGTTTCCAATATGTACTTATTTGTCTTTACTCTGCAACACTGTATTTCCTTATAACGTGGTATTCTTACATATTCTTTCGAGGGAAAACAATCCTGTGCATTCTCTTTTGAGGTTACACGCTTAGACAAACACGCAACGCCAAAGCTTTTGGAGTCACAACGTGTTGTTTAGGAAAAACAAGATAATTTCGCACGATACGAGATTTCCATTAAACGTGGATTTCTGAAAAATTTTGACAAAACAAAGTTCTCCTGTGGGTTCTCTATTGAGGCTGCACGTGTAGAGGTACGAGCCACACCAAATCTTTTCGAGTTACTACGTGTTGTTTAGGAGATACAAGCTAATTTTCTAGGATGCGATATTTCTTCTCTTAAAGTGTTTCCAATACGTACGTAGTTGTCTTTACTCTGCAACACTGTATTTCCTTATAACGTAGTATTCTTACATATTCTTTCGAGAGAAAACTCTCCTGTGCGTTCTCTTTTGAGGCTACACGCGTAGACATACACGCAACACCAAAGCTTTTCGAGTTACAACGTGTTGTTTAGGAAAAACAAGATAATTTCGCACGATGCGACACTTCTTTAAACGTGGTTTCTGACAAATTTTGATGAAAGAAAATTCTCCTGTGGGTTCTCGTTTGAGGCTACACTTTTAGACGTACACGTCACACCCAATCTTTTTGAGTTACAACGTGTTGTTTAGGAGATACAAGATAATTTTGTAAGATGCATTATTTCTTCTCGTAAAGTGTTTCCAATATGTACTTATTGGTCTTTATCTGCAAAATTGTATTTCCTTATAACGTGGAATTCTTACATATTCTTTCGAGAGAATACTCTCCAGTGCCTTCTCTTTTGAGGCTCCACGCTTACACATACACGCAACACCATAGCTTTTCGATTTACAACATGTTGTTTAGGAAAAAGAAGATGATTTCGCACGATGCGGGATTTCCTTAAAACGTGGTTTTCTGAAAAATTTTGAATAAAGAAAATTCTCCTGTGGGTTCTCCTTTGAGGCTACACGTTTAGACGTACACGCCACACCAAATCCTTTCGAGTTACCACGTGTTGTTTAGGAGATACAAGCTAATTTTGTACGATGCATTATTTCTTCTCGTAAAGTGTTTCCAATACGTACTTATTTGTCTTTAATCTGCAACACTGTATTTCCTTATAACATAGTATTCTTACATATTATTTCGAGGGAAAACTCTCCTGTGCGTTCTCTTTTGAGGGGACACGCTTAGACAAACATGCTACGCCAAAGCTTTTAGAGTTACAATGTGTTGTTTAGGAAAAACAAGATAATTTAGCACGATGCGAGATTTCCATAAAACGTGGTTTTCTGAAAAATTTTGACGAAAGAAAGTTCTCCTGTGGGTTCTCTTTTGTGGCTACTCGTGTAGAGGTACGAGCCACACCAAATCTTTTCGAATTACAACGTGTTGTTTAGGAGATATAAGCTAATTTTTTACGATGCGTTAATTCTTCTCGTAAAGTGTTTCCAATAAGTACATGTTTGTCTTTACACTGCAACATTATATTTCCTTATAACGTGGTATTCTTACATATTCCTTCGAGGGAAAACTATCCTGTGCGTTCCCTTTTGAGGCTACACACTTAGACATACAGGCAACACCAAAGCTTTTCGAGTTACAACGTGTTGTTTATGGAAAACAAGATAATTTTGCACGATGCGGGATTTCCTTAAAACGTGGTTTTCTGACAAATTTTGACGAAAGAAAATTCTCCTGTGGCTTCTGTTTTGAGGCTACACGTTTAGACGTGCACGCCACACCAAATCCTTTCGAGTTACCACGTGTTGTTTAAGAGATACAAGCTAATTTTGTATGATGCGTTATTTCTTTTCGTAAAGTGGTTCCAATACGTATGTATTTGTCTTTACTCTGCAACACTGTATTTCCTTATAACGTTGTATTCTTACATGTTCTTTCGAGAGAAAACTCTCCTGTGCATTCTCTTTAGAGGCTACATGCTCAGACATACACGCAACACCAAAGCTTTTCGAGTTACAACGTGTTGTTTAGGAAAAACAAGATAATTTTGCACGATGCGGGATTTCCTTAAAACGTGGTTTTCTGACAAATTTTGACGAAAGAAAGTTCTCCTGTGGGTTCTCTTTTGAGGCTACACGTGTAGCCGTACGAGCCACACCAAATAATTTTGAGATACAACGTGTTGTTTATGAGATACAAGCAAATATTGTACGATGCACTATTTCTTCGCATAAAGTCTTTCCCATACATACATATTTGTCTATACTCTGCAACACTGTATTTCCTTATAACATGGTATTCTTACATATTCTTTCGAGGGATAATTCTCCTGTGCATTCTCTTTTGAGGCTACACGATTAGACAAACACGCAACACCAAAGCTTTTCGAGTTACAACATGTTGATTAGGAAAAAGAAGATGATTTCGCACGATGCGGTATTTCCTAAAAACCTGGTTTTCTGAAAAATTTTGACGAAAGAAAATTCTCCTGTGGGTTCTCTTTTGAGGTACATATTTAGACGTACACGTCACACCAAATCTTTTCGAGTTACAACGTGTTGTTTAGGACATACAAGCTAATTTTTTTTATAATGCGTTAATTCTCGTAAAGTGTTTCCAATACGTACGTATTTGTCTTTACTCTGCAACACTGTATTTCCTTATAACGTGGTATTCTTACATATTCTTTCGAGAGAAAACTATTCTGTGCATTCCCTTTTGAGGCTAAACACTTAGACATACTGGCAACACCAAAGCTTTTTGAGTTACAACGTGTTGTTTATAAAAAACAAGATAATTTCGCACGATGCCTGATTTCCATAAAACATGGTCTTCTGACAAATTTTGATGAACGAAAATTATTCTGTTGGTTCTCTTTTGAAGCTTCACGTTTAGATGTGCACGCCACACCTAATCCTTTCGAGTTGCCACGTGTTGTTTAGGAGATACAAGCTAATTTTGTACGATGCTTTATTTCTTCTCCTAAAGTGTTTCCAATACGTACGTATTTGTCTTTACTCTGCAACACTGTATTTCCTTATAACGTGGTATTCTTACACATTCTTTCGAGAGAAAACTATCCTGTGCCTTCCCTTTTGAGGCTACACACTTAGACATACAGGCAACACCAAAGCTTTTCAAGTTACAACGTGTTGTTTATGAAAAACAAGATAATTTCGCACGATGCGGGATTTCCTTAAAACTTGGTGTTCTGACAAATTTTGACTAAAGAAAATTCTCCTGTGGGTTCTCTTTTGAGGCTACACGTTTAGACGTGCACGCCACACCAAATCCTTTCGAATTACCACGTGTTGTTTAGGAGATAAAAGCTAATTTTCTACGATGCGTTATTTCTTCTTGTAAAGAGTTTCCAATATGTACATATTTGTCTTTACTCTGCAACACTGTATTTCCTTATAACATTGTATTCTTACATGTTCTTTCGAGAGAAAACTCTCCTGTGCATTCTCTTTAGAAGCTACACGCTTAGATATACACGCAACACCAAAGCTTTTCGAGTTACAACGTGTTGTTTAGGAAAAACAAGATAATTTTGCACGATGCGGGATATCATTAAAACGTGGTTTTCTGACAAATTTAGACTAAAGAAAGTTCTCCTGTGCATTGTCTTTTGAGGCTACAGGTTTAGACGTACACGCCACACCAAATCTTTTCGAGTTACAACTTGTTGTTTAGGAGATACAAGCAAATTTTTTTCGATGCGTTATTTCTTCTTGTAAAGTGTGTCCAATACGTAATTAATTGTCTTTACTCTGCAACACTGTATTTCCTTATAACGTGGTATTCTTACATATTCTTTCGAGGGAAAACTCTCCTGTGCGTTCTCTTTTGGGCTACACACTTAGACATACACACAACGCCAAAGCTTTTCGAGTTACAACGTGTTGATTAGGAAAAACAAGATAATTTCGCACGATGCGAGATTTCCATAAAACGTGGTTTTCTGAAAAATTTTGACGAAAGAAAGTTCTCCTGTGGGTTCTCTTTTGAGGCTACATGTTTAGACGTACACGTCACACCAAATCTTTTCGAGTTACAACGTGTTGTTTAGGAGGTACAAGCTAATTTTTTACGATGCGTTATTTTTTCTCATAAAGTGTTTCCAATAAGTACTTATTTGTCTTCACTCTGCAAAATTGTATTTCATTATAACGTGGTATTCTTGCATATTCTTTCGAGAGAAAACTCTCCTGTGCCTTCTCTTTTGAGGCTCCACACTTACACATACACGCAACACCAAAGCTTTTCGAGTTACAACATGTTGTTTAGGAAAAAGAAGATGATTTCGCATGATGCGGGATTTCCTTAAAACGTGGTTTTCTGAAAAATATTGACAAAAGAAAATTCTCCTGTGGGTTCTCTTTTGAGGCTACACGTTTAGACGTACATGCCACAGCAAATCTTGTTGAGTTACAACGTGTTGTTTAGGAGATACAAGCTAATTTTTTACCATGTGTTTATTCTTCTCGTAAAGTGTTTCCAACATATACGTATTTGTCTTTACTCTGCAACATTGTATATCCTTATAACGTGGTATTCTTACATATTCTTTCGATAGAAAACTATCCTGTGCGTTCCCTTTTGAGGCTACACACTTAGACATACAGGCAACATCAAAGCTTTTCGAGTTACAACGTGTTGTTTATGAAAAACAAGATAATTTCACACGATGCGGGATTTCCTTAAAACGTGGTGTTCTGACAAATTTTGACGAAAGAAAATTCTCCTGTGGGTACTCTTTTGACGCTACACGTTTAGAGGTACACGCCACACCAAATCCTATCGAGTTACTACGTGTTGTTTAGGAGATACAAGCTAATTTTGTACGATGCTTTATTTCTTCTCGTAAAGTGTTTCCAAACTTACGTATTTGTCTTTACTCTGCAACACTGTATTTCCTTATAATGTTGAATTCTTACATGTTCTTGCGAGAGAAAACTTTCCTGTGCATTCTCTTTAGAGGCTACATGCTCACACATACACGCAACACCAAAGCTTTTCGAGTTACAACATGTTGTTTAGGAAAAACAAGATAATTTTGCACGATGCAGATATCCTTAAAACGTGGTTTTCTGACAAATTTTGACGAAAGAAAGTTCTCCTGTGCATTGTCTTTTGAGGCTACAGGTTTAGACATACATGCCACACCAAATTTTTTTGAGGTACAACCTGTTGTTTAGGAGATACAAGCAAATTTTTTACGATGCGTTATTTCTTCTTGTAAAGTGTTTCCAATACATAAGTATTTGTCTTTACTCTACAACACTGTATTTCCTTATAACGTGGTATTCTTACATATTCTTTCAAGAGAAAACTCTCCTGTAAGTTCTCTTTTGAGGCTACACGCTTAGACATACACGCAACACCAAAGCTTTTCGAGTTACAACGTGTTGTTTAGGAGATACAAGTTAATATTATACGATGCGTTATTTCTTCTCATAAAGTGTTTCCAATATGTACTTAATTGTCTTTACTCTGCAACACTGTATTTCCTTATAACGTGGTATTCTTACATATTCTTTCGAGGGAAAACTCTACTGTGCATTCTCTTTTGGGCTACACGCTTAGACATACACGCAACGCCAAAGCTTTTCGAGTTACAACCTGTTGTTTAGGAAAAACAAGATAATTTCGCACGATGCGAGATTTCCATAAAACGTGGTTTTCTGAAAAAATTTGACGAAAGAAAGTTCTCCTGTGGGTTCTCTTTTGAGGCTACACGTTGAGACATACACGTCACACCAAATCTTTTCAAGTTACGTGTTGTTTAGGAGATACAAGCTAATTTTGTATGATGCGTTATTTCTTCTCATAAAGTGTTTCCAATAAGTACTTATTTTCTTTACTCTGCAAAATTGTATTTCCTTATAACGTGGTATTCTTGCATATTCTTTCGAGAGAAAACTCTCCTGTGCTTTCTCTTTTGAGGCTCCACACTTACACATACACGCAACACCAAAGCTTTTCGAGTTACAACATGTTGTTTAGGAAAAAGAAGATGATTTCGCATGATGCGGGATTTCCTTAAAACGTCGTTTTCTGAAAAATTTTGACAAAAGAAAATTCTCCTGTGGGTTCTCTTTTGAGGCTACACGTTTAGACGTACATGCCACACCAAATCTTGTCGAGTTACAACGTGTTGTTTAGGAGATACAAGCTAATTTTTTACGATGTGTTTATTCTTCTCGTAAAGTGTTTCCAACACATACGTATTTGTCTTTACTCTGCAACATTTTATATCCTTATAACGTGGTATTCTTACATATTCTTTCGAGATAAAAATATCCTGTGCGTTCCCTTTTGAGGCTACACACTTAGACATACAGGCAACATCAAAGCTTTTCGAGTTACAATGTGTTGTTTATGAAAAACAAGATAATTTCGCACGATGCAGGATTTCCTTAAAACGTGGTGTTCTGACAAATTTTGACGAAAGAAAATTCTCCTGTGGGTACTCTTTTGACGCTACACGTTTAGAGGTACACGCCACACCGAATCCTATCGAGTTACCACGTGTTGTTTAGGAGATACAAGCTAATTTTGTACGATGCTTTATTTCTTCTCGTAAAGTGTTTCCAAACTTACGTATTTGTCTTTACTCTGCAACACTGTATTTCCTTATAATGTTCAATTCTTACATGTTCTTGCGAGAGAAAACTTTCCTGTGCATTCTCTTTAGAGGCGACATGGTCACACATACACGCAACACCAAAGCTTTTCGAGTTACAACGTGTTGTTTAGGAAAAACAAGATAATTTTGCACGATGCAGATATCCTTAAAACGTGGTTTTCTGACAAATTTTGACGAAAGAAAGTTTTCCTGTGCATTGTCTTTTGAGGCTACAGGTTTAGATGTACATGCCACACCAAATCTTTTTGAGTTACAACTTGTTGTTTAGGAGATACAAGCAAATTTTTTACGATGCGTTATTTCTTCTTGTAAAGTGTTTCCAATACATAAGTATTTGTCTTTACTCTACAACACTGTATTTCCTTATAATGTGGTATTCTTACATATTCTTTCAAGAGAAAACTCTCCTGTGAGTTCTATTTTGAGGCTACACGCTTAGACATACACGCAACACCAAAGCTTTTCGAGTTACAACGTGTTGTTTAGGAGATACAAGTTAATTTTGTACGATGCGTTATTTCTTCTCGTAAAGTGTTTCCAATATGTACTTAATTGTCTTTACTCTGCAACACTGTATTTCCTTATAACGTGGTATTCTTACATATTCTTTCGAGGGAAAACTCTCCTGTGCATTCTCTTTTGGGCTACACGCTTAGACATACACGCAACGCCAAAGCTTTTCGAGTTACAACGTGTTGTTTAGGAAAAACAAGATAATTTCGCACGATGCGAGATTTCCATAAAACGTGGTTTTCTGAAAAAATTTGACGAAAGAAAGTTCTCCTGTGGGTTCTCTTTTTTTTTTCTTTTTTTTTATTCGATATAATTTATTTACATTTCAAATGATTTCCCCTTTTCTAGCCCCCCACTCCCCGAAAGTCCCTTAAGTCCCCTTCTCTTTCCCTGTCCTCCCACCTACCCCTTCCCACTTCCCTGTTCTGGTTTTGCTGAATACTGTTTCACTGAGTCTCTCCAGAACCAGGGGCCAGTCCTCCTTTCTCCTTGTACCTCATTTGATGTGTGGATTATGTTTTCGGTATTCCAGTTTTCTAGGTTAATAACCACATATTAGTGAGTGCATACCATGATTCACCTTTTGAGTCTGGGTTACCTCACTTAGTATGATGTTCTCTAGCTCCATCCATTTGCCTAAGAATTTCATGAATTCATTGTTTCTAATGGCTGAATAGTACTCCATTGTGTAGATATACCACATTTTTTGTATCCTCTCTTCTGTTGAGGGATACCTGGGTTCTTTCCAGCATCTGGCAATTATAAATAGGGCTGCTATTTATAGTAGAGCTATACATAGTAGAGCATGTATCCTTATTATATGGTGGGGAATCCTCTGGGTATATGCCCAGGAGTGGTATAGCAGGATCTTCTGGAAGTGAGGTGCCCAGTTTTCGGAGGAACCGCCAGACTGATTTCCAGAGTGGTTGTACCAATTTGCAGTCCCACCAGCAGTGGAGGAGTGTTCCTCTTTCTCCACACCCTCTCCAACACCTGCTGTCTCCTGAATTTTTAATCTTAGCCATTCTGACTGGTGTAAGATGAAATCTCAGGGTTGTTTTGATTTGCATTTCCCTAA
Organism: Apodemus sylvaticus; assembly: GCF_947179515.1. Classification (NCBI taxonomy): domain Eukaryota; kingdom Metazoa; phylum Chordata; class Mammalia; order Rodentia; family Muridae; genus Apodemus; species Apodemus sylvaticus. Next base: position 155,333 of record NW_026263406.1, read on the forward strand.
TGACTAATGAAGTTGAGCATTTTTTAAGATGCTTCTCCGCCATCCGAAGTTCTTCAGGTGTGAATTCTTTGTTTAACTCTGTACCCCATTTTTTAATTGGATTGTTCGGTTTTCTGGAGTCTAACTTCTTGAGTTCTTTATATATATTGGATATTAGCCCTCTATCTGATGTAGGATTGGTGAAGATCTTTTCCCAATTTGTTGGTTGCCGATTTGTCCTCTTGATGGTGTCCTTTGCCTTACAGAAACTTTGTAACTTTATGAGGTCCCATTTGTCAATTCTTGCTCGTAGAGCATACGCTATTGGTGTTCTGTTCAGAAACTTTCTCCCTGTACCGATGTCCTCAACGGTCTTCCCCAGTTTCTTTTCTATTAGCTTCAGAGTGTCTGGCTTTATGTGGAGGTCCTTGATCCATTTGGATTTGAGCTTAGTACAAGGAGACAAGGATGGATCAATTCGCATTCTTCTGCATGCTGACCTCCAGTTGAACCAGCACCATTTGTTGAAAAGGCTATCTTTTTTCCATTGGATGTTTTCAGCCTCCTTGTCGAGGATCAAGTGGCCATAGGTGTGTGGTTTCATTTCTGGATCTTCATGGATTCCCTTTTGAGGCTACACGTTGAGACATACACGTCACACCAAATCTTTTCAAGTTACAACGTGTTGTTTAGGAGATACAAGCTAATTTTATACGATGCGTTATTTCTTCTCATAAAGTGTTTCCAATAAGTACTTATTTGTCTTTACTCTGCAAAATTGTATTTCCTTATAACGTGGTATTCTTGCATATTCTTTCGAGAGAAAACTTTCCTTTGCCTTCTCTTTTGAGGCTCCTCACTTACACATACACGCAACACCAAAGCTTTTCGAGTTAAAACATGTTATTTAGGAAAAAGAAGATGATTTCGCATGATGCGGGATTTCCTTAAAACGTGGTTTTCTGAAAAATTTTGAAGAAAGAAAATTCTCCTGTGGGTTCTCTTTCGAGGCTACACGTTTAGACGTACATGCCATACCAAATCTTTTCGAGTTACAATGTGTTGTTTAGGAGATACAAGCTAATTTTTTTCGATGCGTTAATTCGTCTCGTAAAGTGTTTCCAGTACGTATTTGTCTTTACTCTGCAACATTGTATTTCCTTATAACGTGGTATTCTTACATATTCTTTCGAGATAAAACTATCCTGTGCGTTCTCTTTTGAGGTTACACGCTTAGACACACACGCAACACCAAAGCTTTTCGAGTTACAACGTGTTGTTTAGGAAAAACAAGATAATTTCGCACGATGCGAGATTTCCTTAAAACCTGGTTTCTGACAAATTTTGATGAAAGAAAATTCTCTTGTGGGTTCTCTGTTGAGGCTACACCTTTAGACGTACATGTCACACCAAATCTTTTCGAGTTACAACGTGTTGTTTAGGAGATACAAGCTAATTTTGTACGATGTGTTATTTCTTCTCGTAAAGGGTTTCCAATATGTACTTATTTGTCTTTACTCTGCAAAATTGTATTTCCTTATAACGTGGTATTCTTACATAATCTTTCAAGAAAAAACTCTCCTGTGCCTTCTCTTTTGAGGCTACACGCTTACACATACACGCAACACCAAAGCTTTTCGAGTTACAACATGTTGTTTAGGAAAAAGTAGATGATTTCGCACGATGCGGGATTTCCTTGAAGTGTGGTTTTCTGAAAAATTTTGACGAAAGAAAATTCTCCTGTGGGTACCCTTTTGAGGCTACACGTTTAGACGAACATGCCACACCAAATCTTTTCGAGTTACAACGTGTTGTTTCGGAGATACAAGCTAATTTTGTAGGATGTGTTAATTATTCTCATAAAGTGTTTCCAAGACTTACATATTTGTCTTTACTCTGCAACACTGTATTTCCTTATAACTTGGTAGTCTTACATATTCTTTCGAGAGAAAACTATCCCGTGCTTTCAATTTTGCGGCTACACACTTAGACAAAGAGGCAACACCAAACCTTTTCGAGTTACAACGTGTTGTTAATGAAAAACAAGATAATTTCGCACGATGCAGGATTTCCTTAAAACGTAGTTTTCTGAAAAATTTTGACGAAAGAAAATTATTCAGTGGGTATTCTTTTGAGGCTACATGTTTAGACGTACACGCCACACCAATTCCTTTCGAGTTACCACGTGTTGTTTAGGAGATACAAGCTAATTTTGTATGATGCGTTATTTCTTCTCGTAAAGTGTTTCCAATATGTACGTATTTGTCTTTACTCTGCAACACTTTATTTCCTTATAACGTGGTATTCTTACATATTCTTTCGAGAGAAAACTCTACTGTGCATTCTCTTTAGAGGCTACACACTTAGACATACACGCAACGCCAAAGCTTTTCGAGTTACAATGTGCTGTTTAGGATAAACAAGATAATTTCGCACGATGCGAGATTTCCATAAAACGTGGTTGTCTGAAAAATGTTGACGAAAGAAAGTTCTCCTGTGGATTTTCTTTTGAGGCTACACATGTAGAGGTACGAGCCACACCAAATCTTTTCGAGTTACAATGTGTTGTTTAGGAGATACAAGCTAATTTTGTACGATGCATTATTTCTTCTCTTAAAGTGTTTCCAATACTATTTGTCTTTACTCTGCAACAGTGTATTTCCTTATAACGTGGTATTTTTACATATTCTTTCGAGAGAAAACTCTCCTGTGAGTTCTCTTTTGAGGTTACACGCTTAGACATACACGCAACACCAAAGGTTTTCGAGTTACAACCTGTTGTTTAGGAAAAACAAGATAATTTCGCACGATGCGAGATTTCCTTAAAACGTGGTTTCTGACAAATTTTGATGAAATAAAATTCTCCTGTGGGTTCTCTTTTGAGGCTACACTTTTAGACGTACACGTCACACCAAATCTTTTCAAGTTACAACGTGTTGTTTAGGAGATACAAGGTAATTTTGAACGATGCGTTATTTCTTCTCGTAAAGTGTTTCCAATATGTACTTATTTGTCTTTACTCTGCAAAATTGTATTTCCTTATAACGTGGTATTCTTACATATTCTTTCGAGAGAAAACTATCCTTTGCCTTCTCTTTTGAGGCTCCACGCTTGCACATACACACAACACCAAAGCTTTTCGAGTTACAACATGTTGTTTAGGAAAAAGAAGATGATTTCGCACGATGCGGGATTTCCTTAAAACGTGATTTTCTGAAAATTTTTGAAGAAATGAAATTCTCCTGTAGGTTCTCTTTTGAGGCTACACGTTTAGACGTACATGCCACACCAAATCTTTTCGAGTTACAACGTGTTGTTTAGGAGTTTCAAGCTAATTTTTTACGATACGTTAATTCTTCTCGGAAAGTGTTTCCAATACGTACGTATTTGTCTTTACTCTGCAACATTGTATTTCCTTATAACGTGGTATTCTTACATATTCTTTCTAGAGAAAACTATCCTGTGCGTTCTCTTTTGAGGTTACACACTTAGACATACACGCAACACCAAAGATTTTTGAGTTATAACATGTTATTTAGGAAAAACAAGATAATTTCGCACGATGCGATATATCCTTAAAACGTGGTTACTGACAAATTTTGATGAAAGAAAATTCTCTTGTGGGTTCCCTTTTGAGGCTACACGCTTAGACGTACACGTCACACCAAATCTTTTCGAGTTACAACGTGTTGTTTAGGAGATATAAGCTAATTTTTTACGATGCGTTATGTCTTCTTGTAAAGTGTTTCCAATATGTACTTTTTTGTCTTTACTCTGCAAAATTGTATTTCCTTATAACGTGGTATTCTTACATATTCTTTCAAGAGAAAACTCTCCTGTGCCTTCTCTATTGAGGCTCCACGCTTACACATACACGCAACACCAAAGCTTTTCGAGTTACAACATGTTGCTTAGGAAAAAGAAGATGATTTCGCACGATGCGGGATTTCCTTAAAACGTGGTTTTCTGAAAAATTTTGAAGAAAGAAAATTCTCCTGTGGGTTCTCTTTTGAGGCTACACATTTAGACGTACACGGCACACCAAATCTTTTCGAGTTACAACGTGTTGTTTCGGAGATACAAGCTAATTTTTTAAGATGTGTTACTTCTGCTCCTAAAGTTTTCCAATACGTACTTATTTGTCTTTACTCTGCAACACTGTATTTCCTTATAACATGGTATTCTTACATATTCTTTTGAGGGAAACGTCTCCTGTGCGTTCTCTTTTGGGCTACACGCTTAGACATACACGCAACACCAAAGCTTTTCGAGTTACAACGTGTTGTTTATGAAAAAGAAGATAATTTCGCACGATGAGGGATTTCCTTAAAACGTGGTTTTCTGACAAATTTTGACGAAAGAAAATTCTCCTGTGGGTTCTCTTTTGAGGCTTCACGTTTAGAAGTGCATGCCACACCAAATCCTTTCGAGTTACCACGTGTTGTTTAGGAGATACAAGCTAATTTTGTACAATGCGTTATTTCTTCTCATAAAGTGTTTCCAATATGTACGTATTTGTCTTTATTCTGCAACACTGTATTTCCTTATAACATGGTATTCTTACAGGTTCTGTCGAGAGAAAACTATCCAGTGCGTTCCCTTTTGAGGCTACACACGTAGACATACAGGCAACACCAAAACTTTTCGAGTTACAACGTGTTGTTTATGAAAAACAAGATAATTTCGCACGATGCGGGATTTCCTTAAAACGTGGTGTTCTGACAAATTTTGACGAAAGAAAATTCTCCTGTTGGTTCTCTTTTGAGGCTACACGTTTAGACGTGCACGCCACACCAAATCTTTTCGAGTTACCACATGTTGTTTAGGAGATACAAGCTAATTTTTTACGATGCGTTATTTCTTCTCGTAAAGTGTTTCCAATAAGTATTTGTCTTTACTCTGAAACACTGTATTTCCTTATAACGTTGTATACTTACATGTTCTTTCGAGAGAAAAATCTCCTGTGCGTTCTCTTAAGTGGATACACGCATAGACATACAGGCAACACCAAAGCTTTGCGAGTTACAACTTGTTGATTAGGAAAAACAAGATAATTTTGCACGATGCGGGATATCCTTAAAACATGGTTTTCTGACAAATTTTGACGAAAGAAAGTTCTCCTGTGGGTTCTCTTTTGAGGCTACATTTTTAGACGTACGAGCCACACCAAATCTTTTCGAGTTACAACATGTTGTTTAGGAGATACAAGCAAATTTTTTACGATGCGTTATTTCTTCTCCTAAAGTGTTTCCAATATGTACTTATTTGTCTTTACTCTGCAACACTGTATTTCCTTATAACGTGGTATTCTTACATATTCTTTCGAGAGAAAACTCTCCTGTGCGTTCTTTTTTGAGGCTACACGCTTAGACAAACACTCAACACCAAAGCTTTTCGAGTTACACCGTGTTGTTTAGGAAAAAACAAGATAATTTTGCAAGATGCGCGATTTCCTTAAAACGTGTTTTCTGACAAATTTTGATGAAAGAAAATTCTCCTGTGAGTTCTCTTTTGAGGCTACACGTTTAGACGTACACGTCACACCAAATCTTTTCGAGTTACAACGTGTTGTTTAGGAGATACAATCTAACTTTTTAAGATGCGTTATTTCTTCTCATAAAGTGTGTCCAATACGTACTTATTTGTCTTTACTCTGCAACACTGTATTTCCTTATAACGTGGTATTCTTACATATTCTTTCGAGAGAAAACTCTCTTGTGTGTTCTCTTTTGAGGCTACAGGCTTAGACATACACGCAGCACCAAAGCTTTTCGAGTTACAACGTGTTGTTTAGGACAAACAAGATAATTTCCACGATGCGGGATTTCCATAAAACGTGGTTTTCTGACAAATTTTGACGAAAGAAAATTCTCCTGTGAGTTCTCTTTTGAGGCTGCACGTTTAGACGTACACTCCATACCAAATCTTTTCGAGTTACATCGTGTTGTTTAGGAGATACAAGCTAATTTTGTACGATGCTTTATTTCATCTCGTAAAGTGTTTCCAATACATACGTATTTGTCTTTACTCTGCAACACTGTATTTCCTTATAACGTGGTATTCTTATATATTCTTTCGAGAGAAAACTCTCCTGTGCGTTCTCTTTTGAGGCCACACGTTTAGACATACACGCAACACCAAAGCTTTTCGAGTTACAATGTGTTGTGTAGGAAAAACAAGATAATTTCGCACAATGCGGGATTTCCTTAAAACAGGTTGTAATTCGAAAAGCTTTGGTGTTGCGTGTATGTCTAAGCATGTAGCCTCTAAAGAGAACGCACAGGAGAGTTTTTCTCTCGGAAGAATATGCAAGATTACCACGTTATAAGGAAATACAGTGTTGCAGAGTAAAGGAAAATACATACGTATTGGAAACATTTAACCTTTATGAGAAGAAATAACGCATCTTAAAAAATTAGCTTGTATCTCCTAACCAACACGTTATAACTCGAAAGGATTTGGTGTGGCATGTAAGTCTAAACGTGTAGCCTCAAAAGAGAACCCACAGGAGAATTTTCTTTCTTTAAAATTTGTCAGAAAACCACGTTTTAAGGAAATCCCGCATCGTGCGAAATTATCTTGTTTTTTCGAAACAACACGTTGTAACTCAAAAAGCTTTGTTGTTGCGTCTATGTCTAAGCGTGTAGCCTCAAAAGAGAATGCAAAGCAGAGTTTTTTCTCGAAAGAATATGTAAGAATACCACGTTATTATGAAACACAGTGTTGTAGAGTAAAGACAAATACTTATTGGAAAAACTTTAGGAGAAGAAATAACGCATCGTAAAACATTAGCTTGTATCTCCTAAACAACACGTTTTAACTTAAAAAGATTTGGTGTGGCCTGTACATCTAAACGTGTAGCCTCAAAAGAGAACCCACAGGAGAATTTTCTTTCGTCAAAATTTTCCAGAAAACCACGTTTTAAGGAAATCCCGCATCGTGCGCAATTATCTTGTTTTTCCTAAACAACACGTTGTAACTCAAAAAGCTTTGGTGTTGCGTGTATGTCTAAGCGTGTAGCCTCAAAAGATAACGCACAGGAGAGATTTCTCTTGAAAGAATATCTAAGAATATCACGTTATAAGGAAATACAGTGTTGCAGAGTAAAGGCAAATACATACGTATTGGAAACACTTTACGAGAAGAAATAAAGCAACGTACAAAATTAGCTTGTATCTCCTAAACAACACGTTGTAACTCAAAAAGATTTGGTGTGGCGTGTAGGTCTAAACGTGTAGCCTCAAAAGAGAACCCACAGCAGAATTTTCTTTCTTCAAAATTTTTCAGAAAACCACGTTTTATGGAAATCCCGCATCTTGCGAAATTATCTTGTTTTTCCTAAACAACATGTTGTAACTCGAAAAGCTTTGATGTTGAGTGTATGTCTAAGCGTGTAGCCTCAAAAGAGAACGCACAGCAGAGTTGTTTCTCGATAGAATTTGTAAGAATACCACGTTATAAGGAAATAGAGTGTTTCAGAGTAAAGACAAATACATATGTATTGGAAACCCATAAACTTTACGAGATGAAATAAAGCATCGTACAAAATTAGCTTGTATCTCCTAAACAACACGTTGTAACTCGAAAAGATTTGATGTGGCGTGTACGTCTAAACGTGTAGCCTCAAAAGAGAACCCACAGGAGAATTTTCTTTCGTCAAAATTTTTCAGAAAACCACGTTTTAAGGAAATCCCGCATCGTGCGAAATTATCTTGTTTTTCCTAAACAACACGTTGTAACTCGAAAAGTTTTGGTGTTGCGTGTATGTCTAAGCGTGTAGCCTCAAAAGAGAACGCACAGGTGAGTTTTTCCTCGATAGAATTTGTAAGAATACCACGTTATAAGGAAATACAGTGTTGCAGTGTAAAGACAAATACGTATTTATTGGAAACCCATAAATTTTACGAGATGAAATAAAGCACCGTACAAAATTAGCTTGTATCTCCTAAACAACACGTTGTAACTCGAAATGATTTGTTGTGGCGTGTACGCCTAAACGTGTAGCCTCAAAAGAGAACCCACAGGACAATTTTCTTTCGTCAAAATTTGTCAGAAAACCACGTTTTAAGGAAATCCCGCATCATGAGAAATTATCTTGTTCTTCCTAAACAACACGTTTTAACTCGAAAAGCTTTGGTGTTTGGTGTATGTCTAAGCGTGTAGCCCCAAAAGAGAACGCACAGGAGAGTTTTCTCTCGAAAGAATATGTAAGAATACCACGTTATAAGGAAATAGAGTGTGGCAGAGTAAAGACAAATACGTACGTATTGGAAGCACTTTATGAGAGAAATAACGCATCTTGCAAAATTAGCTTGTATGTCCTAAACAACACGTTGTAACTCAAAAAGATTTGGTGTGGCGTGTTCGTCTAAAAGTGTAGCCTCAAAAGAGAACCCACAGGAGAGTTTTATTTCGTCAAAATTTGTCAGAAAACCACGTTTTAAGGAAATCCCGCATCGTGCGAAATTATCTTGTTTTTCCTAAACAACACGTTGTAACTAGAAAAGCTTTGGTGTTGCGTGTATATCTAAGCATGCAGCCTCAAAAGAGAATGCACAGGAGAGTTTTCTCTTGAAAGAATATGTAAGAATGCCACGTTATAAGGTAATATATTGCTGCAGAGTAAAGACATATACGAACTTAATGGAAACACATTATGAGAAGAAATAACGCATGGTACAAAATTAGCTTGTATCTCCGAAACAACACGTGGTAACTCAAAAAGATTTGGTGTGGCATGTACGTCTGAAAGTGTAGCCTCAGAAGAGAACCCACAGGAGAATTTTCTAACGTCAAAATTTGTCAGAAAACCACGTTTTAAGGAAATCCCGCATCGTGCGTAATTATCTTGTTTTTCCTAATCAACACGTTGTAACTCGAAAAGCTTTGTTGTTGCGTGTATTTCTAAGCGTGTAGCCTCCAAAGAGAACGCACAGGATAGTTTTCTCTCAAAAGAATATGTAAGAAAACCATGTTATAAGGAAATAAAGTGTTGCAGAGTAAAGACAAATACGTACTTATTGGAAACACTTTACGAGAAGAAATAACGCATCATGCAAAATTAGCTTGTATCTCCTAAACAACACGCTGTAACTCGAAAAGATTTGGTGTGGCATGTAGGTCTAAACGTGTAGCCTCAAAAGAGAACCCACAGGAGAATTTTCTTTCGTCAAAATTTGTCAAAAACCACGTTTTAAGGAAATCCCGCATCGTGCGAAATTATCTTGTTTTTCCTAAGCAACATGTTGTAACTCGAAAAGCATTGGTGTTGCGTGTATGTCTAAGCGTGTAGCCTCAAAAGAGAACGCACAGGAGAGTTTTCTCCCGAAAGAATATGTAGGAATACCACGTTATAAGGAAATACAGTGTTGCAGAGTAAAGACAAATACATACTTATTGGAAACACTTAAACTTAACGAGTAGAAATAACACATAGTACAAATTTAGCTTGTATCTCCTAAACAACACGTTACAACTCGAAAGGATTTGGTGTGGCTTGTACGTCTAAATGTGTACCCTCAAAAGAGAACCCACGGGAGAATTTTCTTTCGTCAAAATTTGTCAGAAAACCAAGTTTTAAGGAAATCGCGCATCATGCGAAATTATCTTGTTTTTCCTAAACAACACGTTGTAACTCGAAAAGCTTTGGTGTTGCATGTATGTCTAAGCGTGTAGCCTCCAAAGAGAACGGACAGGAGAGTTTTCTCTCGAAAGAATATGTAAGAATACCATGTTATAAAGAAATACAGTGTTGCAGAGTAAAGGCAAATACATACTTATTGGAAACACTTAAACTTTACGAGAAGAAATAACGCATCTAAAAAAATTAGCTTGTATCTCCTAAACAACACTTTGTATCTCAAAAAGATTTGGTGTGGCGTGTAAATCTAAACGTGTAGCCTCAAAAGAGAACCCATAGGAGAATTTTCTTTCGTCAAAATTTGTCAGAAAACCACGTTTTATGGAAATCCCGCATCGTGCGAAATTATCTTTTTTTTTTTCTGAAACAACACGTTGTAACTCGAAAAGCTTTGTTGTTGCATGTATGTCTAAGCGTGTAGCCTCAAAAGAGAATGCAAAGGAGAGTTTTTTCTCGAAAGAATATGTAAGAATACCACGTTATTAGGAAACACAGTGTTGTAGAGTAAAGACAAATACGTATTGGAAAAACTTTACGAGAAGAAATAAAGCATAGTACAAAATTAGCTTGTATCTCCTAAACAACACGTTGTAACTTACAAAGATTTGGTGTGGCCTGTACGTCTAAACGTTTAGCTTCAAAAGAGAACCCACAGGAGAATTTTCTTTCGCAAAATTTTTCAGAAAACCACGTTTTAAGGAAATCCCGCATCGTGCGCAATTATCTTCTTTTTCCTAAACAACACCTTGTAACTCGAAAAGCTTTGGTGTTGCGTCTGTGTCTAAGAGTGTAGCCTCAAAAGAGAACGCATAGGAGAGTTTTCTCTCGAAAGAGTATGTAAGAATACCACTTTATAAGGAAATACAGTGTTGCAGAGTAAAGGCAAATACGTATGTATTGGAAACACTTTACTAGAAGAAATAACGCAACGTACAAAATTAGATTGTATCTCCTAAACAACACGTTGTAACTCGAAAAGATTTGGTGTGGCGTGTACGTCTAAACGTGTAGCCTCAAAAGAGAACCCACAGGAGAATTTTCTTTCGTCAAAACTTTTCAGAAAACCACGTTTTAAGGAAATCCCGCATCGTGCGAAATTATCTTGTTTTTCCTAAACAACACGTTGTAACTCGAAAAGCTTTGGTGTTGCGTGTATGTCTAAGCGTGTAGCCTCAAAAGAGAACGCACAGGAGAGTTTTTTCTCGATAGAATTTGTAAGGATACCACGTTATAAGGAAATACAATGTTGCAGAATAAAGACAAATACGTATGTATTGGAAACCCATAAACTTTACGAGATGAAATAAAGTATCGTACAAAATTAGCTTGTATCTCCTAAACAACACGTTGTAATTCGAAAAGATTTGGTGTGGCGTGTACGTCTAAATGTGTAGCCTCAAAAGAGAACCCACAGGAGAATTTTCTTTCATCAAAATTTTTCAGAAAACCACGTTTTAAGGAAATCCCGCATCGTGAGAAATTATCTTGTTCTTCCTAAACAACACGTTTTAACTCGAAAAGCTTTGGTGTAGGGTGTATGTCTAAGCGTGCAGCCTCAAAAGAGAATGCACAGGAGAGTTTTCTCTCGAAAGAATATGTAAGAATACCACGTTGTAAGGAAACATATTGCTGCAGAGTAAAGACGTATACGTACTTATTGGAAACACATTATGAGAAGAAATAGCACATGGTACAAAATTAGCTTGTATCTCCAAAACAACACGTGGTAACTCACAAAGATTTGGTGTGGCGTGTACGTCTGAACATGTAGCCTCAAAAGAGAACCCACAGGAGAATTTTCTTACGTAAAAATTTGTCAGAAAACCAGGTTTTAAGGAAATCCCGCATCGGGCGAAATTATCTTGTTTTTCCTAATCAACACGTTGTAACTCGAAAAGCTTTGGTGTTGCGTGTATGTCTAAGCATGTAGCCTCCAAAGAGAACGCACAGGATAGTTTTCTCTAAAGAATATGTAAGAATACCACGTGATAAGGAAATACAGTGTTGCAGAGTAAAGAGAAATACGTACTTAATGGAAACACTTTACAAGAAGAAATAACGCATCATGCAAAATTAGCTTGTATCTCCTAAACAACACGCTGTAACTCGAAAAGATTTGGTGTGGCGTGTACGTCTAAACGTGTAGCCTCAAAAGAGAACCCACAGGAGAGTTTTCTTTTGTCAAAATTTGTCAAAAACCACGTTTTAAGGAAATCCCGCATCATGCGAAATTATCTTGTTTTTCCTAAACAACATGTTGTAACTCGAAAAGCATTGGTGTTGCGTGTATGTCTAAGCGTGTAGCCTCAAAAGAGAACGCACAGGAGAGTTTTCTCCCGAAAGAATATGTAGGAATACCACGTTATAAGGAAATACAGTGTTGCAGAGTAAAGACAAATACATACTTATTGGAAACACTTAAACTTAACGAGTAGAAATAACACAGTACAAAATTAGCTTGTATCTCCTAAACAACACGTTATAACTCGAAAGGATTTGGTGTGGCTTGTACGTCTAAACGTGTACCCTCAAAAGAGAACCCACAAGAGAATTTTCTTTCGTCAAAATTTGTCAGATAACCACGTTTTAAGGAAATCCCGCATCATGCGAAATTATCTTGTTTTTCCTAACCAACACGTTGTAACTCGAAAAGCTTTGGTTTTGCGTGTATGTCTAAGCATGTAGCCTCCAAAGAGAACGCACAGGAGAGTTTTCTCTCGTAAGAATACGTAAGAATACCACGTTATAAGGAAATACAGTGTTGCAGAGTAAAGGCAAATACATACGTATTGGAAACACTTAAACTTTATGAGAAGAAATAACGCATCGTAAAAAAAATTAGCTTGTATCTCCTAAACAACACGTTGAAACTCAAAAAGATTTGGTGTGGCGTGTACATCTAACTGTGTAGCCTCAAAAGGAACCCACAGGAGAATTTTCTTTCGTCAAAATTTGTCAGAAAACCAAGTTTTAAGGAAATCTCGCATCGTGGGAAATTATCTTGTTCTTCCTAAACAACACGTTGTAACTCGAAAAGCTTTGGTGTTGCGTATATGTCTAAACGTGTAGCCTCAAATGAGAACGCACAGGAGAGTTTTCTCTTGAAAGAATATGTAAGAATACCACTTTATAAGGAAATACAGTGTTGCAGAATAAAGACATATACTTACTTATTGGAAAAACTTTAGGAGAAGAAATAACGCATCGTACAAAATTAGCTTGTATCTCCTAAACAACACGGTGTAACTTAAAAAGATTTGGTGTGGCCTGTACGTCTAAACGTGTAGCCTCAAAAGAGAACCCATAGAGGAATTTTCCTTGGTCAAAATTTGTCAGAAAACCACTTATTAGGGAAATCCCGCATCGTGCGTAATTATCTTGTTTTTCCTAAACAACACGTTGTAACTCGAAAAGCTTTGGTGTTGCGTGTATGTCTCAGTGCGTAGCCTCAAAGGGGAATGCACAGGAGAGTTTTCTCTCGAAAGAATATGTAAGAATACCACGTTATAAGGAAATACAGTGAAGCAGAATATAGACAAATACTTACTTACTGGAAACACTTTACGAGAAGAAATAAAGCATCATGCAAAATTAGCTTGTATCTCCTAAAGAACGCGTTGTAACTAACTGGAAAAGATTTGGTGTGGTGTGTACGTCTAAACGTGTAACCTCAAAAGAGAACCCACAGGAGACTTTTCTTTGGTCAAAATTTGTCAAAAACCACTTTTTACGGAAATCCCGCACCGTGCGAAAATATCTTGTTTTTCCTAAACAACATTTTGTAACTCGAAAAGATTTGGTGTTGCGTGTATTTCTAATCGTGTAGCCTCAAAAGAGAATGCACAGGAGAGTTTTCTCCTGAAAGAATATGTAGGAATACCACGTTTTAAGGAAATACAGTGTTGCAGAGTAAAGACAAAAACATACTTATTGGAAACACTTAAACTTTACGAGATGAAATAACACATAGTACAAAATTAGCTTGTATCTCCTAAACAACACGTTATAACTCGAAAGGATTTGTTGTGGCGTGTACGTCTAAACGTGTACCCTCAAAAGAGAACCCACAGGAGAATTTTATCCTGTGCGTTCTCTTTTGAGGTTACACGCTTAGACATACACGCAACACCAAAGCTTTTCGAGTTACAACGTGTTGTTTAGGAAAAACAAGATAATTTCGCAGGATGCGAGATTTCCTTAAAACGTGGTTTCTGACAAATTTTGATGAAATAAAATTCTCCTGTGGGTTCTCTTTTGAGGCTACACTTTTAGACGTACACGCCACACCAAATCTTTTCGAGTTACAACGTGTTGTTTAGGAGATACAAGCTAATTTTGTACGATGCGTTATTTCTTCTTGTAAGTGTTTCCAATATGTACTTATTTGTCTATACTCTGCAAAATTGTATTTCCGTATAACGTGGTATTCTTACATATTCTTTCGAGAGAAAACTCTCCTGTGCCTTTTCTTTTGAGGCTCCACGCTTACACATACACGCAACACCAATGCTTTTCAAGTTACAACATGTTGTTTAGGAAAAAGAAGATGATTTCACACGATGCGGGATTTCCTTAAAACGTGGTTTTTTGAAAATTTTTGAAGAAAGAAAATTCTCCTGTAGGTTCTCTTTTGAGGCTACACGTTTAGACGTACATGCCACACCATATCTTTTCGAGTTACAACGTGTTGTTTAGGAGATACAAGCTAATTTTTTAAGATGCGTTAATTCTTCTCGTAAAGTGTTTCCAATACGTACGTATTTGTCTTTACTCTGCAACATTGTATTTCCTTATAACGTGGTATTCTTACATATTCTTTCAAGAGAAAACTATCCTGTGCATTCTCTTTTGAGGTTACACACTTAGACATACAGGCAACACCAAAGCTTTTTGAGTTATAACGTGTTATTTAGGAAAAACAAGATAATTTCGCACGATGCGAGATTTCCTTAAAACGTGGTTTCTGACAAATTTTGATGAAAGAAAAGTCTCTTGTGGGTTCCCTTTTGAGGCTACACACTTAGACGTACACGTCACACCAAATCTTTTCGAGTTACAACGTGTTGTTTAGGAGATACAAGCTAATTTTGTAAGATGCGTTATTTCTTCTTGTAAAGTATTTCCAATATGTACTTATTTGTCTTTACTCTGCAAAATTGTATTTCCTTATAACGTGGTATTCTTACATATTCTTTGGAGTGAAAACTCTCCAGTGCCTTCTCTTTTGAGGCTCCACGCTTACACATACACGCAACACCATAGCTTTTCAAGTTACAACATGTTGTTTAGGAAAAAGAAGATGATTTTGCACGATGCGGGATTTCCTTAAAATGTGGTTTTCTGAAAAATTTTGAATAAAGAAAATTCTCCTGTGGGTTCTCTTTTGAGGCTACACGTTTAGACGTACACGCCACACCAAATCCTTTCAAGTTACCACGTGTTGTTTAGGAGATACAAGCTAATTTTGTACGAAGCATTATTTCTTCTCATAAAGTGTTTCCAATACGTACTTATTTGTCTTTAATCTGCTAAACTGTATTTCCTTATAACATGGTATTCTTACATATTATTTCGAGGGAAAACTCTCCTGTGCGTTCTCTTTTGAGGGGACACGCTTAGACAAACATGCAACGCCAAAGCTTTTCGAGTTACAATGTGTTGTTTAGGAAAAACAAGATAATTTAGCACGATGCGAGATTTCCATAAAACGTGGTTTCCTGAAAAATTTTGACGAAAGAAAGTTCTCCTGTGGGTTCTCTTTTGAGGCTACACGTGTAGAGGTACGAGCCACACCAAATCTTTTCGAATTACAACGTGTTGTTTAGGAGATATAAGCTAATTTTTTACGATGCGTTAATTCTTCTCATAAAGTGTTTCCAATAAGTACATATTTGTCTTTACACTGCAGCATTATATTTCCTTATAACGTGGTATTCTTACATATTCCTTCGAGAGAAAACTATCCTGTGCGTTTCCTTTTGAGGCTACACACTTAGACATACAGGCAACACCAAAGCTTTTCGAGTTACAACGTGTTGTTTATGGAAAACAAGATAATTTTGTACGATGCGGGATTTCCTTAAAACGTGATTTTCTGACAAATTTTGACGAAAGAAAATTCTCCTGTGGCTTCTGTTTTGAGGCTACACGTTTAGACGTGCACGCCACACCAAATCCTTTCGAGTTACAACGTGTTGTTTAAGAGATACAAGCTAATTTTGTATGATGCGTTATTTCTTTTCGTAAAGTGGTTCCAATACATATGTATTTGTCTTTACTCTGCAACACTGTATTTCCTTATAACGTTGTATTCTTACATGTTCTTTCGAGAGAAAACTCTCCTGTGCATTCTCTTTAGAGGCTACATGCTCAGACATACACGCAACACCAAAGCTTTTCGAGTTACAACGTGTTGTTTAGGAAAAACAAGATAATTTTGCACGAAGCGGGATTTCCTTAAAACGTGGTTTTCTGACAAATTTTGACGAAAGAAAGTTCTCCTGTAGGTTTTCTTTTGAGGCTACACGTGTAGACGTACGAGCCACACCAAATATTTTTCAGTTACAACGTGTTGTTTAGGAGACACAAGCAAATATTATACGATGCGTTATTTCTTCTCGTAAAGTGTTTCCAATACGTACGTATTTGTCTTTACTCTGCAACACTGTATTTCCTTATAACGTGGTATTCGTACATATTCTTTCGAGAGAAAACTCTCCTGTGTGTTCTCTTTTGAGGCTACACGATTAGACAAACACGCAACACCAAAGCTTTTCGAGTTACAACGTGTTGTTTAGGAAAAAAGAAGATGATTTCGCATGATGCGGGATTTCCTAAAAACCTGGTTTTCTGAAAAATTTTGACGAAAGAAAATTCTCCTGTGGGTTCACTTTTGAGGCTACATATTTAGACGTACACGTCACACCAAATCTTTTCGAGTTACATTGTGTTTTTTAGGAGATACAAGCTAATTTTTTATAATGCGTTAATTCTCGTAAAGTGTTTCCAATACGTACGTATTTGTCTTTACTCTGCAACACTGTATTTCCTTATAACGTGGTATTCTTACATATTCTTTCGAGAGAAAACTATCCTGTGCATTCCCTTTTGAGGCTAAACACTTAGACATACAGGCAACACCAAAGCTTTTTGAGTTACAACGTGTTGTTTATAAAAAACAAGATACTTTCGCACGATGCCGGATTTCCTTAAAACATGGTTTTCTGACAAATTTTGACGAAAGAAAATTATTCTGTTTGTTCTCTTTTGAGGCTTCACGTTTCGACGTGCACGTCACACCTAATCCTTTCGAGTTACCACGTGTTGTTTAGGAGATACAAGCTAATTTTGTACGATGCTTTATTTCTTCTCGTAAAGTGTTTCCAATACGTACGTATTTGTCTTTACTCTGCAACACTGTATTTCATTATAACGTGGTATTCTTACACATTCTTTCGAGAGAAAACTATCCTGTGCGTTCCCTTTTGAGGCTACACACTTAGACATACAGGCGACACCAAAGCTTTTCGAGTTACAACGTGTTGTTTATGAAAAACAAGATAATTTCGCACGATGCGTGATTTCCTTAAAACTTGGTGTTCTGACAAATTTTGACGAAAGAAAATTCTCCTGTGGGTTCTCTATTGAGGCTACACGTTTAGACGTGCACGCCACACCATACCCTTTGGAATTACCACGTGTTGTTTAGGAGATACAAGCTAATATTGTACGATGCATTATTTATTCTCGTAAAGTGTTTCCAATATTTACGTATTTGTCTTTACTCTGCAACACTGTATTTCCTTTTAACATTGTATTCTTACATGTTCTTTCGAGAGAAAACTCTCCGGTGCGTTCTCTTTAGAGGCTACACGCTTAGACATACACGCAACACCAAAGGTTTTCGAGTTACAACGTGTTGTTTAGGAAAAACAGGATAATTTTGCACGATGCGGGATATCCTTAAAACGTGGTTTTCTGACAAATTTTGACGAAAGAAAGTTCTCCTGTGCGTTGTCTATTGAGGCTACAGGTTTAGACGTACACGCCACACCAAATCTTTTCGAGTTACAACTTGTTGTTTAGGAGATACAAGCAAATTTTGTTCGATGCGTTATTTCTTCTTGTAAAGTGTGTCCAATATGTACTTAATTGTCTTTACTCTGCAGCACTGTATTTCCTTATAACGTGATATTCTTACATATTCTTTCGAGGGAAAACTCTCCTGTGCGTTCTCTTTTGGGCTACACGCTTAGACATACCCGCAACGCCAAAGCTTTTCGAGTTACAACGTTTTGTTTAGGAAAAACAAGATAATTTCGCACGATGCGAGATTTCCATAAAACGTGGTTTTCTGAAAAATTTTGACTGAAGAAAGTTCTCCTGTGGGTTCTCTTTTGAGGCTACATGTTTAGACGTACACGTCACACCAAATCTTTTCGAGTTACAACGTGTTGTTTAGGAGATACAAGCTAATTTAGTACGATGCGTTATTTCTTCTCGTAAAGTGTTTCCAATATGTACTTAATTGTCTTTACTCTGCAACACTGTATTTCCTTATAACGTGGTATTCTTACATATTCTTTCGAGGGAAAACTCTCCTGTGCGTTTTTTTTTTTTTTTTTGGGCTACACGCTTAGACATACACGCAACGCTAAAGCTTTTCGAGTTACAGCGTGTTGTTTAGGAAAAACAAGATAATTTCGCACGATGCGAGATTCCATAAAACGTGGTTTTCTGAAAAATTTTGACTGAAGAAAGTTCTCCTGTGGGTTCTCTTTTGAGGCTACATGTTTAGACGTACACGTCACACCAAATATTTTCGAGTTACAACGTGTTGTTTAGGAGATACAAGCTAATTTCGTACGATGCGTTATTTCTTCTCGTAAAGTGTTTCCAATATGTACTTAATTGTCTTTACTCTGCAACACTGTATTTCCTTATAATGTGGTATTCTTACATATTCTTTCGAGGGAAAACTCTCCTGTGCGTTTTTTTTTTTTTTTTTTTTTTTTTTTTTTTTTTGGGCTACACGCTTAGACATACACGTAATGCCAAAGCTTTTCGAGTTACAGCGTGTTGTTTAGGAAAAACAAGATAATTTCGCAAGATGCGAGATTTCCATACAACGTGGTTTTCTGACAAATTTTGATGAAAGATAATTCTACTGTGGGTTCTCTTTTGAGGCTACACGTTTAGACGTACACGTCACACCAAATCTTAACGAGTTACAACGTGTTGTTTACGAGATACAAGCTAATTTTGTATGATGCGTTATTTCTCCTCATAAAGTGTTTCCAATAAGTACTTATTTGTCTTTACTCTGCAAAATTATATTTCCTTATAACGTGGTATTCTTACATATTCTTTTGAGGGAAAACTCTCCTGTGTGTTCTCTTTTGAGGCTACATGCTTAGACATACACGCAACGACAAAGCTTTTCAAGTTACAACGTGTTCTTTAGGAAAAACAAGATAATTTTGCACGATGCGAGATTTCCTTAAAACGTGGTTTCTGATAAATTTTGATGAAAGAAAATTCTCCTGTGGGTTCTCTTTTGAGGCTACACGTTTAGACATACACGTCACACCAAATCTTTTCGAGTTACAACGTGTTGTTTAGGAGATACAAGTTAATTTTGTACGATGCGTTATTTCTTCTCGTAAAGTGTTTCCAATATGTACTTATTTGTCTTTACTCTGCAAAATTGTATTTCCTTATAACGTGGTATTCTTACATATTCTTTCGAGAGAAAACGCTCCTGTGCCTTCTCTTTTGAGGCTCCACGCTTACACATACACGCAACACCAAAGCTTTTCGAGTTACAATATGTTGTTTAGGAAAAAGAAGATGATTTCGCACGATGCGGGATTTCCTTAAAACGTGGTTTTCTGAAAAAATTTGACGAAAGAAAATTCTCCTGTGGGTTCTCTTTTGAGGCTACATGTTTAGACGTACACGCCACACCAAATCTTTTCGAGTTGCAAAGTGTTGTTTAGGAGATACAAGCTAATTTTGTAAGATGCGTCAATTCTTCTCATAAAGTGTTTCCAATACGTACGTATTTGTCTTTATTCTGCAACACTGTATTTCCTTATAACGTGGTATTCTTACATATTCTTTCGAGAGAAAAGTATCCTGTGCGTTCCCTTTTGAGGCTACACACTTAGACATACAGGCAACACCAAAGCTTTTCGAGTTTCAACGTTTTGTTTATGAAAAACAAGATTATTTCGCACGATGCGGGATTTCCTTAAAACATGGTTTTCTGACAAATTTTGACGAAAGTAAGTTCTCCTGTGAGTTCTCTTTTGAGACTCCACGTTTAGACGTACACGCCACACCAAATCCTTTCGAGTAACCATGTGTTGCTTAGGAGATACAAGCTAATTTAGTACGATGCATTATTTCTTCACTTAAAGTGTTTCCAATACATTCTTATTTGTCTTTACTCTGCTACACTGTATTTCCTTATAACGTGGTATTCTTACATATTCTTTCGAGAGAAAACTCTCCTGTGCATTCTCATTTGAGGCTACAAGATTAGACATACACGCAACACCAAAGCTTTTCGAGTTACAACGTGTTGTTTAGGAAAAACAAGATAATTTCGCACGATGCGAGATTTCCTTAAAACGTGGTTTCTGACAAATTTTGATGAAAGAAAATTCTCCTGTGGGTTCTCTTTTGAGGCTACACGTTTAGACATACACATAACACCAAATCTTTTCGAGTTACAACGTGTTGTTTAGGAGACACAAGTTAATTTTGTACGATGCGTTATTACTTCTCGTAAAGTGTTTCCAATATGTACTTATTTGTCTTTACTCTGCAAAATTGTATTTCCTTATACCATGGTATTATTACATATTCTTTCGAGGGAAAACTCTCCTGTGCCTTCTCTTTTGAGGCTCCATCCTTACACATACACGCAAAACCAAAGCTTTTCGAGTTACAACATGTTGTTTAGGAAAACGGAGATGATTTTGCAAGATGCGGGATTTCCTTAAAACGTGGTTTTCTGACAAATTTTGACGAAAGAAAGTTCTCCTGTGGGTTCTCTTTTGAGGCTACACGTGTAGAGGTATGAGCCACACCAAAACTTTTCGAGTTACAACGTGTTGTTTAGGAGATACAAGCAAATATTTTACGATGCGGTATTTCTTCTCCTAAAGTGTTTCCAATATGTACTTATTTGTCTTTACTCTGCAACACAGTATTTCCTTATAACGTGGTATACTTACATATTCTTTCGAGAGAAAACTCTCCTGTGCGTTCTCTTTTGAGGCTACACGCTTAGACAAACACTCAGCACCAAAGCTTTTCAAGTTACACTGTGTTGTTTAGGAAAAGCAAGATAATTTTGCACGATGCGAGATTTCCTTAAAACGTGTTTTCTGACAAATTTTGATGAAAGAAAATTCTCCTGTGAGTTCTCTTTTGAGGCTACACGTTTAGACGTACATGTCACACCAAATCTTCTCGAGTTACAACGTGTTGTTTAGGAGATACAAGCTAATTTTTTACGATGCGTAATTTCTTCTCGTAAAGTGTGTCCAATACGTACTTATTTGTCTTTACTCTGCAAAATTGTATTTCCTTATAACGTGGTATTCTTACATATTCTTTCGAGAGAAAACTCCCCTGTGCATTCTCTTTTGAGGCTCCACGCTTTCACATACACGCAACACCAAAGCTTTTCGAATTACAACATGTTGTTTAGGAAAAAGAAGATGATTTCGCACGATGCGGGATTTCCTTAAAACGTGGTTTTCTGAAATATTTTGACGAAAGAAAATTCTCCTGTGGGTTCTCTTTTGAGGCTACATGTTTAGATGTACACGCCACACCAAAACCTTTCGAGTTACAACGGGTTGTTTAGGAGATACAAACTAATTTTGTACGATGTGTTAATTCTTCTCATAAAGTGTTTCCAATACGTACGTATTTGTCTTTACTCTGCAACACTGTATTTCCTTATAACGTGGTATTCTTACATATTCTTTCGAGAGAAAACTATCCTCTGCGTTCCCTTTTGAATCTACACACTTAGACATACAGGCAACACCAAAGCTTTTCGAGTTACAACGTGTTGTTTCTGAAAAACAAGATTATTTCGCATGATGCGGGATTTCCTTAAAACGTGGTTTTCTGACAAATTTTGACGAAAGAAAATTATCCTGTGGGTTCTCTTTTGAGGCTCCACGTTTAGACGTACACGCCACACCAAATCCTTTCGAGTTACCACGTGTTGTTTAGGAGATACAAGCTAATTTTGTACGATGCGTTATTTTCTGACAAATTTTGACGAAAGAAAATTATCCTGTGGGTTCTCTTTTGAGGCTCCACGTTTAGAAGTACACGCCACACCAAATACTTTCGAGTTACAACGTGTTGTTTAGGAGATACAAGCTAATTTTGTACGATGCGTTATTTCTTCTCATAAAGTGTTTCCAATATTTACTTATTTGTCTTTACTCTGCAACACTGTATTTCCTTATAACGTTGTATTCTTACATGTTCTTTCGAGAGAAATCTCTCCTGTGCGTTCTCTTTAGAGGCTACAGGCTTAGACATACACGCAACACCAAAGCTTTTCGAGTTACAACATGTTGTTTAGGAAAAACAAGATAATTTTGCACGATGCGGGATTTTCTTAAAACGAGGTTTTCTGACAAATTTTGACGAAAGAAAGTTCTCCTGTGGGTTCTCTTTTGAGGCTACACATGCAGACCTTTGAGCCACACCAAAACTTTTCGAGTTACAACGTGTTGTTTAGGAGATACAAGCAAATTATTTAGGATGCGTTATTTCCTCTCGTAAAGTGTTTCCAATAAGTACTTATTTGTCTTTACTCTGCAACACTGTATTTCCTTCTAACGTGGTATTCTTACATATTCTTTCGAGAGAAAACTCTCTTGTGCGTTCTCTTTTTGAGGCTACACGCTTAGACAAACACTCAACACCAAAGCTTTTCGAGTTACAACGTGTTGTTTAGGAAAAACAAGATTATTTCGCACGATGTGAGATTTCCTTAAAACGTGTTTTCTGACAAATTTTGATGAAAGAAAATATTCGTGTGGGTTCCCTTTGAGGCTACTCATTTATACGTACACGTCACACCAAATCATTTCGAGTTACAACGTGTTGTTTAGGATGCGTTATTTCTTCTCGTAAAGTGTTTCTAATACGTACTTATTTGTCTTTACTCTGCAAAATTGTATTTCCTTATAACGTGCTATTCTTACATATTCTTTCGGGAGAAAACTCTCCTGTGCTTTCTCTTTTGAGTCTCCACGCTTACACATAAACGCAACACCAACGCTTTTCGAGTTACAACATGTTGTTTAGGAAAAAGAAGATGATTTCGCATGATGCGGGATTTCCTTAAAACGTGGTTTTCTGAAAAAATTTGACGAAAGAAAATTCTCCTGTGGGTTCTCTTTTGAGGCTCCATGTTTAGACGTACATGCCACACCAAATCTTTTCGAGTTACAACGTGTTGTTTAAGAGATGCAAGCTAATTTTGTACGATGCATTAATTCTTCTCATAAAGTGTTTCCAATACGTACGTATTTGTCTTTACTTTGCAACACTGTATTTCCTTATAACGTGGTATTCTTACATATTCTTTTGAGAGAAAACTATCCTGTGCATTCCCTTTTGAGGCTACACACTTAGACATACAGGCAACACCAAAGCTTTTCGAGTTAGAACGTGTTGTTTATGAAAAACAAGATAATTTCGCACGATGCGGGATTTCCTTAAAACGTGGTTTTCTGACAAATTTTGACGAAAGAAAATTCTCCTGTGGGTTCTCTTTTGAGGCTTCACGTTTAGACGTGCACGCCACACCAAATCCTTTCGAGTTACCACGTGTTGTTTAGGAGATACAAGCTAATTTTGTATGATGCGTTATTTCTTCTCGTAAAGTATTTTCAATAGGTACGTATTTGTCTTTATTCTGCAACACTGTATTTCCTTATAACGTGGTATTCTTACATATTCTGTCGAGAGAAAACTATCCTGTGCGTTCCCTTTTGAGGCTACACACTTAGACATACAGGCGACACCAAAGCTTTTCGAGTTACAACGTGTTGTTTATGAAAAACAAGATAATTTCGCACGATGCGGGATTTCCTTAAAACGTGGTGTTCTGACAAATTTTGACAAACGATAATTCTCCTGTTGGTTCTCTTTTGAGGCTACACGTTTAGAAGTGCATGCCACACCAAATCTTTTCGAGTTGCCACATGTTGTTTAGGAGATACAAGCTAATTTTGTACGATGCGTTATTTCTTCTCGTAAAGTGTTTCCAATATGTACGTATTTGTCTTTACTCTGCAACACTGTATTTCCTTATAACGTTGTATTCTTACATGTTCTTTGGAGAGAAAAGTCTCCTGTGCGTTCTCTTTAGAGGCTACATGCATAGACATACACGCAACACAAAAGCTTTTCGATTTACAACGTGTTGTTTAGGAAAAACAAGATAATTTTGCACGATGCGGGATATCCTTAAAACGTGGTTTTCTGAGAAATTTTGACGAAAGAAAGTTCTCCTGTGGGTTCTCTTTTGAGGCTACACGTTTAGATGTACGAGCCACACCAAATCTTTTCGAGTTGCAAGGTGTTGTTTACGAGATTCCAGCAAATTTTTTACGATTCGTTATTTCTTCTCGTAAAGTGTTTTCAATACGTACTTATTTGTCTTTACTCTGCAACACTGTATTTCCTTATAACGTGGTATTCTTACATATTCTTTCGATAGAAAAATCTCCTGTGCATTCCCTTTTGAGGCTACACTCTTAGACAAAAACTCAACACCAAAGCTTTTCGGGTTACACCGTGTTGTTTAGGAAAAACAAGATAATTTTGCACGATGTGAGATTTCCTTAAAACGTGTTTTCTGACAATTTTGATGAAAGAAAATTCTCCTGTGGGTTCTCTTTTGAGGCTACATGTTTAGACGTACATGTCACACCAAATCTTTTCGAGTTACAACGAGTTGTTTAGGAGATACAAGCTAATTTTGTACGATGCGTTATTTCTTCTCATAAAGTGTTTCCAATATGTACTTATTTGTCTTTACTCTGCAATATTGTATTTCCTTATAACGTGGTATTCTTACATATTCTTTCGAGAGAAAACTCTCCTGTGCGTTCTCTTTTGAGGCTCCACGCTTACACATACACGCAACACCAAAGCTTTTCGAATTACAACATGTTGTTTAGGAAAAAGAAGATGATTTCGCATGATGCGGGATTTCCTTAAAACGTGGTTTTCTGAAAAATTTTGAAGAAAGAAAAATCTCCTGTTGGTTCTCTTTTGAGGCTACATGTTTAGATGTACACGCCACACCAAATCCTTTCGAGTTACAACGTGTTGTTTAGGAGATACAAGCTAATTTTGTACGATGCGTTAATTCTTCTCATAAAGTGTTTCCAATATGTACGTATTTGTCTTTACTCTGCAACACTGTATTTCCTGATAACATGGTATTCTTACATATTCTTTCGAGACAAAACTATCCTATGCGTTCCCTTTTGAGGCTACACACTTAGACATACAGGCAACACCAAAGCTTTTCGAGTTACAACCTGTTTTTTATGAGAAACAAGATTATTTCACATGATGCGGGATTTCCTTAAAACGTGATTTTCTGACAAATTTTGACGAAAGAAAACTCTCCTGTGGGTTCTCTTTTGAGGCTCCACGTTTAGACGTACACGCCACACCAAATCCTTTCGAGTTACCACGTGTTGCTTAGGAGATACAAGCTAATTTTGTACGAAGTGTTATTTCTTCTCGTAAAGTGTTTCCAATACTTACTTATTTGTCTTTACTCTGCAACACTGTATTTCCTTTTAACGTTGTATTCTTACATGTTCTTTCGAGAAAAAACTCTTTTGTGCGTTCTCTTTAGAGGCTACAGGCTTAGACACACAAGCAACACCAAAGCTTTTCTAGTTACAACGTGTTGTTTGGGAAAAACTAGATAATTTTGCACGATGCGGGATTTCCTTAAAACCTGGTTTTCTGACAAATTT
The DNA here is from genome assembly GCF_947179515.1 of Apodemus sylvaticus. Taxonomy (NCBI): domain Eukaryota; kingdom Metazoa; phylum Chordata; class Mammalia; order Rodentia; family Muridae; genus Apodemus; species Apodemus sylvaticus. The sequence goes on from NW_026263406.1 coordinate 181,001, forward strand.
TGACGAAAGAAAGTTCTCCTGTGGGTTCTCTTTTGAGGCTACACATGCAGACATACGAGCCACACGAAATCTTTTCGAGTTACAACGTGTTGTTTAGGAGATACAAGCAAATTTTTTACGATGCGTTATTTCTTCTCGTAAAATGTTTCCAATATGTACTTATTTTTCTTTACTCTGCAACACTGTATTTCCTTATAACGTGGTATTCTTACATATTCTTTCGAGAGAAAACTCTCCTGTGCGTTCTCTTTTGAGGCTACACGCTTAGACAAACACTCAGCACCAAAGCTTTTCGAGTTACAACGTGTTGTTAAGGAAAAACAAGATAATTTCGCACGATGTGAGATTTCCTTAAAACGTGTTTTCTGACAAATTTTGATGAAAGAAAATTCTTCTGTGGGTTCTCTTTTGAGGCTACACGTTTAGACGTACATGTCACACCAAATCTTTTCGTGTTACAATGTGTTGTTAAGGAGATACAAGCTAATATTTAAGGATGCGTTATTTCTTCTCATAAAGTGTTTCCAATATGTACTAATTTGTCTTTACTCTGCAAAATTGTATTTCCTTATAACGTGGTATTCTTACATATTCTTTCGAGAGAAATCTCTCCTGTGCCTTCTCTTTTGAGTCTCCACCCTTACACATACACGCAACACCAATGCTTTTCGAGTTACAACATGTTGTTTAGGAAAAAGAAGATGATTTCGCACGATGCGGGATTTCCTTAAAACGTGGTTTTCTGAAAAATTTTGAGGAAAGAAAATTCTCCTGTGGGTTCTCTTTTGAGGCTCCATGTTTACATGTACACGCCACACCAAATCTTTTCGAGTATTAACGTGTTGTTTAAGAGATACAAGCTAATTTTGTACGATGCGTTAATTCTTCTCATAAAGTGTTTCCAATACGTACATATTTGTCTTTACTCTGCAACACTGTATTTCCTTATACCGTGGTATTCTTACATATTCTTTCGAGTGAAAAGTATCCTGTGCGTTCCCTTTTGAGGCTACACACTTAGACATACAGGCAACACCAAAGCTTTTCGAGTTACAACGTGTTGTTAATGAAAAACAAGATTAATTCGCACGATGCGGGATTTCCTTAAAACGTGGTTTTCTGACAAATTTTGATGAATGAAAATTCTACTGTGGGTTCTCTTTTGAGGCTCCACGTTTAGACGTACACGCCACACCAAAACCTTCAGATTATCACGTGTTGCTTAGGAGATACAAGCTAATTTTTTATGATGCGTTATTTCTTCTCGTAAAGTGTTTCCAATACTTATGTATTTGTCTTTACTCTGCAACACTGTATTTCCTTATGACGTTGTATTCTTACATTTTCTTTTGAGAGAAAACTCTCCTGTGCGTTCTCTTTAGAGGCTACAGGCTTAGACATACACGCAACACCAAAGCTTTTCAAGTTACAACGTGTTGTTTAGGACAAACAAGATAATATTGCACGATGCGGGATTTCCTTAAAACGTGGTTTTCTGACAAATTTTGACGAAAGGAAGTTCTCCTGTGGTTTCTCTTTTGAGGCTACACTTGTAGACGTACGAGCCACACCAAATCTTTTCATGTTACAACGTGTTGTTTAGGAGATACAAACAAATTTTGTACGATGCGTTATTTCTTCTCGTAAAGTGTTTCCAATACGTACTTATTTGTCTTTAGTCTGCAACATTGTATTTCCTTATAACGTGTTATTCTTACATATTCTTTCGAGGGAAAACACTCCTGTGCGTTCTCTTTTGAGGCTACACGCTTAGACAAATAGGCAACGCCAAAGCTTTTCGAGTTACAACATGTGGTTTAGGCAAAACAAGATAATTTCGCACTATGCGAGATTTCCATAAAACGTGGTTTTCTGAAAATTTTTGATGAAAGAAAGTTCTCCTGTCGGTGCTCTTTTGAGGCTACACGTGTAGAGGTACGAGCCATACCATATCTTTTCGTGTTACAACGTGTTGTTTAGGAGATACAAGCTAATTTTGTACGATGCCTTATTTCTTCTCTTAAAGTGTTTCCAATAGGTATGTATTTGTCTATACTCTGCAACAGTGTATTTCCTTATAACGTTGTATTCTTACATATTCTTTCGAGAGAAAACTCTCCTGTGCGTTCTCTTTTGAGGCTACACGCTTAGACATACACGCAACACCAAAGCTTTTCTATTTACAACGTGTTGTTTAGGAAAAACAAGATAATTTCGCATGATGCGAGATTTCTTTAAACGTGGTTTCTGACAAATTTTGATGAAAGAAAATTCTCCTTTGGGTTCTCTTTTGAGGCTACACGTTTAGACATACACGTCACACCAAATCTTTTCGAGTTACAACGTGTTGCTTAGGAGATACAAGTTAATTTCGTACGAAGTGTTATTTCTTCTCCTAAAGTGTTTCCAATATGTACTTATTTTTCTATTCTCTGCAAAATTGTATTTCGTTGTAACGTGGTATTCTTACATATTCTTTCAAGAGAAAACTCTCTTGTGCATTCTCTTTTGAGGCTACACGCTTAGACATACACGCAACACCAAAGCTTTTCGAGTTACAACGTGTTGTTTAGGAAAAACAAGATAATTTCGCAGGATGCGAGATTTCCTTAAAACGTGGTTTCTGACAAATTTTGATGAAAGAAAATTCTCCTGTGGGTTCTCTTTTGAGGCTACACGTTTCGACGTACACATCACACCAAATCTTTTCGAGTTACAACATGTTGTTTAGGAGATACAAGCTAATTTTTTTCGATGCATTATTTCTTCTCATAAAGTGTTTCCAATATGTACTTATTTGTCTTTACTCTGCAAAATTGTATTTCCTTATAACGTGGTATTCTTACATATTCTTTCAAGAGAAAACGCTCCTGTGCCTTCTCTTTTGAGGCTCCACGCTTACACATACACGCAACACCAAAGCTTTTCAAGTTACAACATGTTGTTTAGGAAAAAGAAGATGATTTCGCATGATGCGGGATTTCCTTAAAACATGGTTTTCTGACAAATTTTTATGAAAGAAAATTCTCCTGTGGGTTCTCTTTTGAGGCTACATGTTTAAATGAACACGCCACACCAAATCTTTTAGAGTTACAACGTGTTGTTTAAGAGATACAAGCTAATTTTGTACGATGCGTTAATTCTTCTCCTAAAGTGTTTCCAATATGTACTTATTTGTCGTTACTCTGCAAAATTGTATTTCCTTATAACGTGGTGTTCTTACATATTCTTTTGAGAGAAAACTCTCCTGTGCCTTCTCTTTTGAGGCTCCACGCTTACACATACACGCAACACCAAAGCTTTTCGAGTTACAACATGTTGTTTAGGAAAAAGAAGATGATTTCGCACGATGCGGGATTTCCTTAAAACGTGGTTTTCTGAAAAATTTTGACGAAAGAAAATTCTCCTGTGTGTTCTCTTTTGAGGCTACATGTTTAGATGTACACGCCACACCAAATCTTTTCGAGTTACAACGTGTTGTTTAGGAGATACAAGCTAATTTTGTAAGATGTGTTAATACTTCTCATAAAGTGTTTCCAATACGTACGTTTTAGTCTTTACTCTGCAACACTGTATTTCCTTATAACGTGGTAATCTTACATATTCTTTCGAGAGAAAACTATCCTGTGCGTTCCCTTTTGAGGCTACACACTTAGACATACAGGCAACACCAAAGCTTTTCGAGTTAGAACGTGTTGTTTATGAAAAACAAGATAATTTCGCACGATGCGGGATTTCCTTAAAACGTGGTGTTCTGACAAATTTTGACGAAAGAAAATTCTCCTGTGGGTTCTCTTTTGAGGCTACACGTTTAGACGTGCACGCCACCCCAAATCCTTTCGAGTTACCACGTGTTGTTTAGGAGGTACAAGCTAATTTTGTACGATGCGTTATTTCTTCTCTTAAAGTGTTTCCAATACGTACACATTTGTCTTTACTCTGCACCACTCTATTTCCTTATAACGTTGTATTCTTACATGTTCTTTCGAGAGAAAACTCTCCTGTGCATTCTCTTTAGAGGCTACATGCTTAGACATACATGCAACACCAAAGCTTTCCGAGTTTCAACGTGTTGTTTAGGAAATCAAGATAATGTTGCACGATGCGGGATTTCCTTAAAACGTGGTTTTCTGACAAATATTGACGAAAGAAACTTCTTCTGTGGGTTCTCTTTTGAGGCTACACGTTTAGACGTACGAGCCACACCAAATCTTTTCAAGTTACAACGTGTTGTTTAGGAGATACAAGCAAATTTTTTACGATGCGTTATTTCTTCTTGTAAAGTGTTTCCAATACGTACTTATTTGTCTTTACTCTGCAACACGTATTTCCTTATAATGTGGTATTCTTACCTATTCTTTCGAGGGAAAACTCTCCTGTGTGTTCTCTTTTCAGGCTACACGCTCAGACATACACGCAACACCAAAGCTTTTCGAGTTACAGCGTGTTGTTTAGGAAAAACAAGATAATTTCGCACGATGCGAGATTTCCTTAAAACGTGGTTTCTGACAAATTTTGATGAATGAAAATTCTCCTGTGGGTTCTCTTTTGAGGCTACACGTTTAGACGTACACGTCACACCAAATCTTTTAGAGTTACAACATGTTGTTTAGGAGATACAAGCTAATTTTGTACGATGCATTAATTCCTCTGGTAAAATGTTTCCAATACTTATGTATTTGTCTTTACTCTGCAACACTCTATTTCCTTATAACGTTGTATTCTTACATATTCGTTCGAGAGAAAACTCTCCTGTGCGTTCTCTTTAGAGGCTACAGGCTTAAACATACACGCAACACCTAAGCTTTTCGAGTTACAACGTGCTGTTTAGGAAAAAGTAGATAATTTTGCACGATGCGGGATTTCCATAAAACGTTGTTTTCTGACAAATTTTGAAGAAAGAAAGTCCTCCTGTGGGCACTCTTTTGAGGCTGCACGTGTAGACATACGAGCCACACCAAATCTTTTCGAGTTACAACGTGTTGCTTAGGAAATACAAGCAAATTTTGTACGAAGCGTTATTTCTTCTCGTAAAGTGTTTCCAATACGTACTTATTTGTCTTTACTCTGCAACACTGTATTTCCTTATAACGTGGTATTCTTACATATTCTTTCGAGGGAAAACTCTCCTGTGCGTTCTCTTTTGAGGCTACATGCTTAGACAAACACGCAACACCAAAGCTTTTCGAGTTACAACGTGTTGTTTAGGAAAAACAAGATAATTTCGCACGATGCGAGATTTCCATAAAACGTGGTTTATTGAAAAATTTTGACTAAAGTAAGTTCTCCTGTAGGTTCTCTTTTGAGGCTACACGTCTAGAGGTATGAGCCACACCAAATATTTTCGAGTTACAACATTTTGTTTAGGAGATACAAGCTAATTTTGTACGATGCGTTATTTCTTCTCTTAAAGTGTTTCCAATATGTACGTATTTGTCTTTACTCTGCAACACTGTATTTCCTTATAAAGTGGTATTCTTACATATTCTTTCAAGAGAAATTTCTCCTATGCGTTCTCTTTTGAGGCTACATGCTTAGACATAAACGCAACCCCAAAGCTTTTCGAGTTACAACGTGTTGTTTAGGAAAAACAAGGTAATTTCCCACGATGCGAGATTTCTTTAAAACGTGGTTTCTGACAAATTTGATGAAAGAAAATTCTCCTGTGGGTTCTCTTTTGAGGCTACACGTTTAGACATACACGTCACACCAAATCTTTTCGAGTTACAACGTGTTGTTTAGGAGATACAAGTAAATTTTTTTACGATGCGTTATTTCTTCTCCTAAAGTGTTTCCAATATGTACTTATTTGTCTTTACTCTGCAAAATTGTATTTCCTTATAACGTGGTATTCTTACATATTCTTTCGAGAGAAAACTCTCCTGTGCCTTCTCTTTTGAGGCTCCATGCTTACACATACACGCAACACCAAAGCTTTTCGAGTTACAACATGTTGTTTAGGAAAAAGAAGATGATTTTGCACGATGCAGGATTTACTTAAAACGTGGTTTTCTGAAATATTTTGACGAAAGAAAATTCTCCTGTGGGTTCTCTTTTGAGGCTACAGGTTTAGAAGTACACGCCACGCCAAATCTTTTCGAGTTACAACGTGTTGTTTAGGAGATACAAGCTAATTTTGGACGTTGCCTTAATTCTTCTCGTAAAGTGTTTCCAATACGTACGTATTTGTCTTTAATCTGCAACACTGTATTTCCTTATAACGTGGTATTCTTACATATTCTTTCGAGAGAAAACTATCCTTTGCATTCCCTTTTGAGGTTACACACTTAGACATACAGGCAACACCAAAGCTTTTCGAATTACAATGTGTTGTTTATGAAAAACAAGATAATTTCGCACATTGCGGGATTTCCTTAAACCCTTGTGTTCTGACAAATTTTGACGAAAGAAAATTCTCCTGTGGGTTCTCTTTTGATGCTACACGTTTAGACATGCACTCCACACCAAATCCTTTCGAGTTACCACGTGTTGTTTAGAAGATACAAGCTAATTTTGTACGATGTGTTATTTCTTCTCGTAAAGTGTTTCCAATACGTACGTATTTGTCTTTGTCTGCAACACTGTATTTCCTTATAACGTGGTATTCTTACATATTCTTTCGAGCGAAAACTCTCCTGTGAGTTCTCTTTTGAGGCTACACGTTTAGACATACACACAACACCAAAGCTTTTCGAGTTACAACGTGTTGTTTAGGAAAAACTAGATAATTTCGCATGATGCGAGATTTCCATACACGTGGTTTTCTGAAAAATTTGACACAAGAAAGTTCTCCTGTGGGTTCTTATTTGATGCGACACTTGTAGAGGTACGAGCCACACCAAATCTTTTCGAGTTACAAAGTGTTGTTTAGGAGATACAAGCTAATTTTTTATGATGCGTTATTTCTTCTCTTAAAGTTTTTCCAATACGTAAGTAGTTGTCTTTACTCTACAACACTGTATTTCCTTATAACGTGGTATTCCTACATATTCTTTCGAAAGAAAACTCTCCTGTGCGTTCTCTTTTGAGGCTACACGCTTAGACATACACGCAACACCAAAGCTTTTCGATTCACAACGTGTTGTTTAGGAAAAACAAGATAATTTCGCACGATGCGAGATTTCCGTAAACGTGGTTTCTGACAAATTTTGATGAAAGAAAATTCTCCTGTGGGTTCTCTTTTGAGGATACACGTTTAGACGTACACGTCACACCAAATATTTTCGAGTTACAACGTGTTGTTTAGGAGATACAAGCTAATTTTTTACGATGCATTATTTCTTCTCGTAAAGTGTTTCCAATATGTACTTATTTATCTTTACTCTGCAAAATTGTATTTCCTTTTAAGGTGGTATTCTTACATATTCTTTAGAGAGAAAACTCTCCTGTGCCTTCTCTTTTGAGGCTCCACGCTTACACATACACGCAATACCAAAGCTTTTCGAGTTACAACATGTTGTTTAGGAAAAAGAAGATGATTTTGCATGATGCGGGATATCCTTAAAATTTTCTGAAAAAATTTGACGAAAGAAAATTCTCCTGTGGGTTCTCTTTTGATGCTACATGTTTAGACGTACACGCCACACCAAATCTGTTCGAGTTACAACATGTTGTTTAGGAGATACAAGCTACTTTTTTACAATGCGGTAATTCTTCTCATAAAGTGTTTCCAAGTAGTACGTGTTTGTCTTTACTCTCAACATTGTATTTCCTTATAACGTGGTCTTCTTACATATTCTTTCGATAGAAAACTGTCCTGTGCGTTCCCTTTTGTGGCTACACACTGAGATATACAGGCAACACCAAAGCTATTCAAGTTACAATATGTAGTTTAGGAAAAAGAAGATGATTTCGCAAGATGCGGGATTTCCTTAAAACGTGGTTTTCTGAAAAATTTTGACGAAAGAAAATTCTCCTGTGGGTTCTCTTTTGTGGCTACACGTTTAGACGTACACGCCACACCAAAGCTTTTCGAGTTACAACGTGCTTCTTAGGAAATACAAGCTAATTTTGTACGATGCATTATTTCTTCTCGTAAAGTGTTTCAAATACGTATGTATCTATCTTTACTCTGCCACACTGTATTTCCTTATAACGTGGTATTCTTACTTTTTCTTTCGAGAGAAAACTCTCCTGTGCGTTCTCTTTTGAGTCTACACGCTTAGACATACACGCAGCACCAAAGCTTTTCGAGTTACAACGTGTTGTTTAGAAAAACAAGATAATTTCCAGGATGCGGGATTTCCATAAAACGTGGTATTCTGACAAATTTTGACGAAAGAAAATTCTCCTGTGAGTTCTCTTTTGAGGCTACAGATTTAGACGTACACGCCATATCAAATCTTTTCGAGTAACATCGTGTTGTTTAGGAGATACAAGCTAATTTTGTAAGATGCGTTATTTCTTCTCGTAAAGTGTTTCCAATACATACGTATTTGTCTTTACTCTGCAACACTGTATTTCCTTAAAATGTGGTATTCATATATATTCTTTCGAGAGAAAACTCTCCTGTGCATTCTCTTTTGAGGCCACACGTTTAGACATACACGCAACACCAAAGCTTTTCGAGTTACAACGTGTTTTTTAGGAAAAGCAAGATAATTCCGCACAATGCGGGATTTCCTTAAAACGTGGTTTTCTGAAAAATTTTGAGGAAAGAAAATTCTCTTGAGGGTTCTCTTTTGAAGCTACACGTTTCAACTTACACATCACACCAAATCCTTCGAGTTACAACGTGTTGTTTAGGAAATACAAGCTAATTTTGTACGATGTATTATTCCTTCTCGTAAAGTGATTCCAATAAGTATGTATCTGTCTTTACTCTGCAACACTGTACTTCCTTATAACGTGGTATTCTTACATATTCTTTCGAGAGAATACTCTACTGTGCATTCTCTTTTGAGGCTACACGCTTAGACACACACGCAACACCAAAGCTTTTCGAGTTACTACGTGTTGTTTAGGAAAAACAAGATAATTTCGCACAATGCAGGACTTCCTTAAAACGTGGTTTTTTGAAAAAAATTTGACCAAAGAAAATTCTCCTGTGGGTTCTCTTTTGATGCTACACGTTTAGATGTAAACACCACACCAAATCTTTTCGAGTTACAACGTGTTGTTTACACCAAAGCTTTTCGAGTTACAACGTGTTGTTTAGGAAAAACAAGATAATTTCGCACGATGTGGGATTTCCTTAAAACGTAGTTTTCTGACATATTTTGACGAAAGAAAATTCTCCTGTGGGTTCTCTTTTGAGGCTACACGTTTCAACGTACACGCCACACAAAATCTTTTCGTGTTACAACGTGTTGTTTAGGAAATACAAGCTAATTTTGTACGATGTATCATTCCTTCTCGAAAAGTGTTTCCAATATGTATGTATCTGTCTTTACTCTGCAACACTGTATGTCCTTATAACGTGGTATTCTTACATATTCTTTCGAGAGAATACTCTCTTGTGCGTTCTCTTTTGAGGCTACACGCTTAGACATACATGCAAAACCAAAGCTTTTCGAGTTACAACGTGTTGTTTAGGAAAAACCAGATAATTTCACACGATGCCGGATTTCCTTAAAACGTGGTTTTCTGAAAAAATTTTGACGAAAGAAAATTCTCCTGTGGGTTCTCTTTTGAGGCTACACCTTTAGATGTAAACACCACACCAAATCCTTTCGAGTTACTACGTGTTGTTTAGGAGATACAAGCTAATTTTTTCCCATGCATTATTTCTTCTCGTAAAGTGTTTCAAATACGTACATAATTGTCTTTACTCTGTAACACTGTTTTTCCATATAACGAAGTATTCCTACATATTCTTTCGAGAGAAAACTCTCCTGTGCGTTCTCTTTTGAGGCTACATTCTTAGACATACACCCAATACCAAAGCTTTTTGAGTTACAACGTGTTGTTTAGGAAAAACAAGATAATTTCGCACGATGTGGGATTTCCTTAAAACGTGGTTTTCTGACAAATTTTGACCAAAGAAAATTCTACTGTGGGTTCTCTTATAAGGCTACACTTTTAGACGTACACGCCACACCAAATCTTTTCGAGTTACGACGTGTTGTTTAGGAGAAACAAGCTAATTTTGTACGATGCGATATTTCGTCTGGTAAAGTGTTTCCAATACATATGTAATTGTCTTTATTCTGCAACACTGTATTTCCTTATAACTTGGTATTCTTACATATTCTTTCGAGAGAAAACTCTCCTGTGCATTCTCTTTTGAGGCTACACGCTTAGACATACACGCTACACCAAAGCTTTTCGAGTTACAACGTGTTGTTTAGGAAAAACAAGGTAATTTCGCACGATGCGGGATTTCCTTAAAAAGTGGTTTTCTGACAAATTTTGACCAAAGAAAATTCTCCAGTGTATTCTCTTTAGATGCTACACGTTTAGAGGTACATGCCACACCAAATCTTTTCGAGTTACAACGTGCTTTTTAGTAAATACAAGCTAATTTTGTACGATGCATTATTTCTTCTCGTAAAGTGTTTCCAATATGTATGCATCTGTCTTTACTCTGCAACACTGTATTTCCTTATAACGTGGTATTCTTTCATATTCTTTCTAGAGAAAACTCTCCTGTGCGTTCTCTTTTGAGGCTACAGGCTTATACATATACGCAGCACCAAAGCTATTTGAGTCACAACGTGTTGTTTAGGAAAAACAAGATAATTTCGCACGATGCGGGATTTCCTTAATACGTGGTTTTCTGACAAATTTTGACGAAAGAAAATTCTCCTGTGGGTTCTCTTTTGAGGCTACACGCCACACCAAATCTTTTCGAGTTACAACGCGTTGTTGTAAACACCACATCAAATCCTTTTGAGTCACAACGTGTTGTTTAGGAGATACAAGCTAATTTTATACCATGCGTTATTTCTTCTCGTAAAGTGTTTCCAATACGTACATATTTGTCTTTACTCTGCAACACTGTATTTCCATATATCGTGGTTTTCTTACATATTCTTTCGAGAGAAACCTCTCCTGTGCGTTCTCTTTTGAGGCTACATGCTTAGACATACACGCAACACCAAAGCTTTTCGAGTTACAACGTGTTGTTTTGGAAAAACAAAATAATTTCTCACGATGCGGGATTTCCTTAAAACGTGGTTTTCTGAAAAATTTTGACGAAAGAAAATACTCCTGTGGGTTCTCTTTTGAGGCTGCACGTTTAGACGTACACGCCACACGAAATCCCTTTGAGTCACAACGTGTTGTTTAGGAGATACAAGCTAATTTTGTAGATGCGTTATTTCTTCTCGTTAAGTGTTTCCAATACGTACATATTTGTCTTTACTCTGCAACACTGTATTTCCATATATCGTGGTTTTCTTACATATTCTTTCGAGAGAAACCTCTCCTGTGCATTCTCTTTTGAGGCTACATGCTTAGACATACACGCAACACCAAAGCTTGTCGAGTTACAACGTGTTGTTTTGGAAAAACAAAATAATTTCGCACGATGCGGGATTTCCTTAAAACGTGGTTGTCTGACAAATTTTGACGAAAGAAAATTCTCCTGTGGGTTCCCTTTTGAGGCTACATGTTTAGACGTACACGCCACACCAAATCTTTTCGAGTTACAACGTGTTGTTTAGGAGATACAAGCTAATTTTGTACGATACATTATTTCTTCTCGTAAAGTGTTTCGAATAAGTACCTATTTGTCTTTACTCTGCAACAGTGTATTTCCTTATAACGTGGTATTCTTACATATTCTTTCGAGAGAAAACTCTTCTGTGCGTTCTCTTCTGAGGCTACACGCGTAGACATACACGCAACACAAAAGCTTTTTGAGTTACAACGTGTTGTTTAGGAAAAACAAGATAATTTTGCACGATGCGGGATTTCCTTAAAAGGTGGTTTTCTGACAAATTTTGACGAAAGAAAATTCTCCTGTGGGTTCTCTTTTGAGGGTACACGTTTAGATGTAAACACCACACCAAATCTTTTCGAGTTACAACGTGTTGTTTAGGAGGTACAAGCTAATTTTTTACCATGAGTTTTTTCCTCTCATAAAGTGTTTCCATACGTACATATTTGTCTTTACTCTGCAACACTGTATTTCCATATAACGTGGTATTCTTATATATTCTTTCTAGAGAAAACTCTCCTGTGCGTTCTCTTTTGAGGCTACACGCTTAGACATACACGCAACACCAAAACTTTTCGAGGTACAAGGTGTTGTTTAGGAAAAACAAGATAATTTCGCACGATGCGGGATTTCCATAAAACGTGGTTTTCTGGAAAATTTTGACGAAAGAAAATTCTCCTGTGGGTTCACTTTTGAGGCTACACGTTTAGATGTAAACGCCACAACAAATCTTTTCGAGTTACAACGTGTTGTTTAGGAGATACAAGCTAATGTTTTACCATGCGAGAAGAAATACCGAATGTTGCAGAGTAAAGACAAATACATAAGTATTGGAAACACTTTATGAGAAGAAATAATGCATCGTACAAAATTAGCTTGTATCTCCTAAACAACACGTTGTAACTCGAAAAGAATTGGTGTGGCATGTATGTCTAAAGGTGTAGCCTCAGAAGAGATCCCATAGGAGAATTTTCTTTCATCAAAATTTTTCAGAAAATCACGTTTTAAGGAAATCCCGCATCGTGCGAAATTATCTTGTTTTTCCTAAACAACACGTTGTAACTCGAAGAGCTTTGGTGTTGCATGTATGTCTTAGTGTGTAGCCTCAAAAGGGAACACACAGGATAGTTTTCTCTCGAAAGAATATGTAAGAATACCACGAATAAGGAAATACAGTGTTGCTGAGTAAAGACAAATACGTACGTATAGGAAACACTTTACTAGAAGAATTAACGCGTCTTACAAAATTAGCGTGTATCTCCTTAACAACACGTTGTAACTCGAAAAGATTTGGTGTGGCATGTATAACTAAACGTGTAGCCTCAAATGAGAACCCACAGGAGAATTTTCTTTCGTCAAAATTTTTCAGAAAACCACGTTTTAAGGAAATCCCGCATCATGCCAAATCATCTTCTTTTTCCTAAACAACATGTTGTAACTCGAAAAGCTTTGGTGTTGCGTGTAGGTCTAAGCGTGGAACCTCAAAAGAGAAGGCACAGGAGAGTTTTCTCTCGAAAGAACACGTAAGAATTCAACGTTATAAGGAAATACAGTGTCGAAGCGTAAAGACAAATACATATGTATTGGAAACACTTTGCAAGAAGAAATAACGCATCGTACAAAATTAGCTTGTATCTCCTAAACAACACGTGGTAACTCGAAAGGATTTGGTGTGACGTGTACGTCTAAATGCGTAGCCTCAAAAGAGAACCCACAGGAGAATTTTCTTTCGTCAAAATTTGTCAGAAAACCACGATTTAAGGAAATCCTGCATCGTGCGATGTTATCTTGTTTTTCATAAACAACACGTTGTAACTCGAAACGCTTTGGTGTTGCCTGTATGTCTAAGTGTGTAGCCTCAAAAGGGAATGCCCAGGATAGTTTTCTCTCGAAAGATTATGTAAGAATACCACGTTATAAGGAAATACAGTGTGGCAGAGTAAAGACAAATACGTACATATTGGAAACACTTTACGAGAAGAATTAGCGCATCATAAAAAATTAGCTTATATCTCCTAAACAACACGTTGTAATTCGAAAAGATTTGGTGTGGCGTGTACGTCTAAACGTGTAGCCTCAAAAGAGAACACACAGGAGAATTTTCTTTCGTTAAAATTTTTCAGAAAACCACGTATTTAGGAAATCCCGCATCGTGCAACATCATCTTCTTTTTCCTAAACAACATGTTGTAACTCGAAAAGCTTTAGTCTTGCGTGTATGTCTAAGCATGGAGCCTCAAAAGAGAAGGCACAGGAGAGTTTTCTCTCGAAAGAATATGTAAGAATACCACGTTATAAGGAAGTGCAATTTTGCAGAGTAAAGTCAAATAAGTACATATTGGAAACACTTTACGAGAAGAAATAACGCATCATAAAAAATTAGCTTGTATCTCCTAAACAACATGTTGTAACTCGAAAAGATTTGGTGTGACGTGTACGTCTAAACGTGTAGCCTCAAAAGAGAACCCACAGGAGAATTTTCTTTCATCAAAATTTATCAGAATCCACGTTTTAAGGAAATCTCGCATCGTACGAAACTATCTTGTTTTCCCTAAACAACACGTTGTAACTCGAAAAGCTCTGGCGTTATGTGTATGTCTAAGCATGTAGCCTCAAAGGAGAACCCACAGGAGAGTTTTCTCTCAAAAGAATATGTAAGAATACCAAGTTATAAGGAAATAGAGTGTTGCAGAGTAAAGACAAACACGTACGTATTGGAAACACTTTACGAGAAGAATTAAAGCACAGTACAAAATTAGCTTGTATTTCCTAAACAACATGTTGTAACTCGAAAAGATTTGGTGTGGCGTGTACGTCTAAACATGTACCCTCAAAAGAGAACCCACAGGAGAATTTTCTTTCGTTAAAATTTTTCAGAAAACCACGTTTTAAGGAAATCCCGCATGGTGCCAAATCATCTTCTTTTTCCTAAACAACATGTGGTAACTCGAAAAGCTTTGGTGTTGCCTGTATGTCTAAGCGTGGAGCCTCAAAAGAGAACGCTCAGGAGAGTTTTCTCTCGAAAGAATATGGAAGAATACCACGCTATAAAGAAATACAATTTTGCAGAGTAAAGGCAATTAAGTACATATTGGAATCACTTTACGAGAAGAAATAACGCATCATACAAAATTAGCTTGTATCTCCTAAACAACACGTTGTAACTCGAAAAGATTTGGTGTGACGTGTACGTCTAAACGTGTAGCCTCAAAAGAGAACCCACAGGAGAATTTTCTTTCATCAAAATTTGTCAGAAACCACGTTTTATGGAAATCTCGCATCGAGCGAAATTATCTATTTTTTCCTAAACAACACGTTTTAACTCGAAAAGCTCTGGTGTTGAGTGTTTGTCTAAGCATGTAGTCTCAAAAGAGAACGCACAGGAGAGTTTTCTCTCGAAAGAATATGTAAGAATACCACGTTATAAGGAAATACAGTGTTGCAGAGTAAAGACAAACACGTACGTATTGGAAACACTTTACGAGAAGAATTAATGCATAGTACAAAATTAGGTTGTATCTCCTAAACAACAAGTTGTAACTCGAAACTTTTGGTGTGGTGTGTACGTCTAAACGTGTAGCCTCAAAAGAGAACCCACAGGAGAATTTTCTTTCTTCAAAATCTTTCAGAAAACCACGTTTTAAGGAAATTCCGCATCGTGCGAAATCACCTTCTTTTTCCTAAACAACATGTTGTAACTAGAAAAGCATTGGTGTTGCGTGTATGTGTAAGCGTGGAGCCTCAAAAGAGAAGGAACAGGAGAGTTTTCTCTCGAGAGAATATGTAAGAATACCACGTTATAAGGAAATACAATTTTGCAGAGTAAAGACAAATAAGTACATATTGGAAACACTTTAGGAGAAGAATTGACGCATCGTACAAAATTAGCTTGTATCTCCAAAACAACACATTGTAACTCGAAAAGATTTGGTGTGGCGTGTTCATTTAAACATGTAGCCTCAAAAGAGAACCCACAGGAGAATTTTCTTTCTTCAAAATTTGTCAGAAAACCACGTTTTAAGGAAATCCCGTATCGTGCGAAATCATCTTCTTTTTGCTAAACAAAACGTTATAACTCGAAAAGCTTTGGTGTTGCGTGTATGTGTAAGCATGGAGCCTCTAAAGAGAACGCACAGGAGAGTTTTCTCTCGAAAGAAATTGTAAGAATACAACATTATAAGGAAATACAGTGTTGCAGAGTAAAGACAAATACGTACGTATTGGAAAAACTTTACGAGAAGAAATATTGCATCCTACAAAATTTGCTTGTACCTCCTAAACAACACGTGGTAATTCGAAAGGATTTGGTGTGGTGTGTACGTCTAAACGTGTAGCCTCAAAAGAGAACCCACAGGAGAATTTTCTTTCTTCAAAATTTGTCAGAAAACCACGTTTTAAGGAAATCCCGCATCGTGCGAAATTATCTTGTTTTTCATAAACAACACGTTGTACCTCGAAAAGTTTTGGTGTTGCCTGTATATCTAAGTGTGTAGCCTCAAAAGGGAGCGCACAGGATAGTTTTCTCTCGAAAGAATATGTAAGAATACCACGTTATAAGGAAATACAGTGTTGCAGAGTAAAGACAAATACTTACATATTGGAAAAACTTTACGAGAAGAATTAACGCATAGTACAAAATTAGCTTGAATCTCCTAAACAACACATTGTTACTCGAAAAGATTTGCTGTAGCGTGTACGTCTAAACGTGTAGCCTCAAAAGAGAACCCACAGGAGAATTTTCTTTCGTAAAAATTTTTCAGAAAACCACGTTTTAAGGAAATCCCGCATTGTGCGAAATCATCTTTTTCCTAAACAACATGTTGTAACTCGAAAAGCTTTGGTGTTGCGTGTATGTCTAAGTGTGGAGCCTGAAAAGAGAAGGCACAGAAGAGCTTTCTCTCGAAAGAATATGTAAGAATACCACATTATACGGAAATACAATTTTGCAGAGTAAAGACTAATAAGTACAAATTGGAAATATTTTACGGGAAGAAATAACGCATCGTACAAAATTAGCTTGTATCTCCTAAACAACACGTTGTAACTCGAAAAGATTTGGTGTGACGTGTACGTCTAAACGTGTAGCCTCAAAAGAGAACCCACTGGAGAATTTTCTTTCATCAAAATTTGTCAGAAACCACATTTTAAGGAAATCTCGCATCGTGCGAAATTATCTTATTTTTCCTAAACAACACATTGTAACTCGAAAACCTTTGCTGTTGCGTGTATGTCTAAGCATGTAGCCTCAAAAGAGAACACCCAGGAGAGTTTTCTCTCGAAAGAATATGTAAGAATACTACGTTATAAGGAAATACAGTGTTGCAGAGTAAAGACAAATACGTACATATTGGAAACACTTTTAAGAGAAGAAATAACGTGTCGTACAAAATTAGCTTGTATCTCCTAAACAACACGTTGGAACTCGAAAAGATTTGGTGAGGCTCGTACGTCTACACGTGCAACCTCAAAAGAGAACCGACAGGAGAATTTTCTTTCTTCAAAATTTGTCAGAAAACCACGTTTTAAGGAAATCCCGCATCGTGCGAAATTATCTTGTTTTTCATAAGCAACACGTTGTACCTCGAAAAGCTTTGGTGTTGCCTGTATATCTAAGTGTGTAGCCTCAAAAGGGAACGCACAGGATAGTTTTCTCTCGAAAGAATATGTAAGAATACCACGTTATAAGGAAATACAGTGTTGCAGAGTAAAGACAAATACTTACATATTGGAAAAATTTTACGAGAAGAATTAACGCATAGTACAAAATTAGCTTGAATCTCCTAAACAACACATTGTTACTCGAAAAGATTTGCTGTAGCGTGTACGTCTAAACGTGTAGCCTCAAAAGAGAACCCACAGGAAAATTTTCTTTCGTCAAAATTTTTCAGAAAACCACGTTTTAAGGAAATCCCGCATCGTGCGAAATCATCTTTTTCCTAAACAACATGTTGTAACTCGAAAAGATTTGGTGTTGCGTGTATGTCTAAGTGTGGAGCCTGAAAAGAGAAGGCACAGAAGAGTTTTCTCTCGAAAGAATATGTAAGAATACCACATTATAAGGAAATACAATTTTGCAGAGTAAAGACAAATAAGTACAAATTGGAAATATTTTACGGGAAGAAATAACGCATCGTACAAAATTAGCTTGTATCTCCTAAACAACACGTTGTAACTCGAAAAGATTTGGTGTGAGGTGTACATCTAAACGTGTAGCCTCAAAAGACAACCGACAGGAGAATTTTCTATCATCAAAATTTGTCAGAAACCACATTTTAAGGAAATCTCGCATCGTGCGAAATTATCTTATTTTTCCTAAACAACACATTGTAACTCGAAAACCTTTGCTGTTGCGTGTATGTCTAAGCATGTAGCCTCAAAAGAGAACACCCAGGAGAGTTTTCTCTCGAAAGAATATGTAAGAATACTACGTTATAAGGAAATACAGTGTTGCAGAGTAAAGACAAATACGTACGTATTGGAAACACTTTAAGAGAAGAAATAACGTGTCGTACAAAATTAGCTTGTATCTCCTAAACAACACGTTGGAACTCGAAAAGATTTGGTGAGGCTCGTACGTTTACACGTGTAGCCTCAAAAGAGAACCCACAGGAGAACTTTCTTTCGCCAAAATTTGTCAGAAAACCACGTTTTAAGGAAATCCCGCATCGTGCAAAATTATCTTGTTTTTCCTAAACAACACGTTGTAACTCGAAAAGCTTTGGTGTTGCGTATATGTCTAAGCGTGTAGCCTCTAAAGAGAACGCACAGGAGAGTTTTCTCTCGAAAGAACATGTAAGAATACAACGTTATAAGAAAATACAGTTTTGCAGTGTAAAGACAAATACGTATGTATTGGAAACACTTTACGAGAAGAAATAATGCATCTTACAAAATTATCTTGTATCTCCTAAACAACACGTGGTAACTCGAAAGGATTTGGTGTGGTGTGTACGTCTAAACGTGTAGCCTCAAAAGAGAACCCACAGGAGAATTTTCTTTCGTTAAAATTTTTCAGAAAACCACTTATTAAGGAAATTTCGCATCGTGCGAAATCATCTTCTTTTTCCTAAACAACATGTTGTAACTCGAAAAGCTTTAGTGTTACGTGTATGTCTAAGCGTGGAGCCTCAAAAGAGAAGGCACAGGAGAGTTTTCTTTCAAAAGAATAGGTAAGAATACCACGTTATAAGGAAATACAGTGTTGTAGAGTCAACAAAAATACATATGTATTGGAAACACTTTAGGAGAAGAAATAACGCATCATACAAAATTAGCTTGTATCTCCTAAACAACACGTTATGACTCGAAAAGATTTGGTGTGACGTGTACGTCTAAACGTGTAGCCTCAAAAGAGAACCCACAGGAGAATTTTCTTTCATCAAAATTTGTCAGAAACCACGTTTTAAGAAAATCTCGCATCGTGCGAAATTATCTTGTTTTTCCAAACAACACGTTGTAAATCGAAAAGCTTTGGGGTTGCGTGTATTTCTAAGCGTGTAGCTTCAAAAGAGAACGCACAGAAAAGTTTTCTCTCGAAAGAATATGTTGGAATACCATGTTATAAGGAAATACGGTGTTGCAGAGTAAAGACAACTAAGTACGCATTGGAAACACTTTAAGAGAAGAAATAACGCATCGTACAAAATTAGCTTGTATCTCCTAAACAACACGTTGTAGCTGGAAAAGATTTGGTGTGGCTCGTACCTCTACACATGTAGTCTCAAAAGAGAACCCACAGGAAAATTTTTTCGTCAAAATTTTTCAGAAAACCACGTTTTATGGAAATCACGCATCGTGCGAAATAATCTTGTTTTTCCTAAACAACACGTTGTAACTCGAAAAGCCTTGGTGTTGCGTGTATGTCTAAGCGTGTAGCCTCAAAAGAGAATGCACAGGAGAGTTTTTCCTCGAAAGAATATATAAGAATACCACGTTATAAGGAAATACAGTGTTGCAGAGAAAGACAAATACGTACGTTTTGGAAACACTTTACGAGAAGAAATAACACATCATGCAAAATTAGCTTGTATCTCCTAAACAAAACGTGGTAACTCGAAAGGATTTGGTGTGGCGTGCACGTCTATACGTTTAGCGTCAAAAGAGAACCCACAGGAGAATATTCTTTTGTCAAAATTTGTCAGAAAACCATGTTTTAAGGAAATCCCACATCGTGCGAAACTATCTTTTTATTCATAAACAACACGTTGTAACTCGAAAAGCTTTGGTGTTGCCTGTATGTCTAAGTGTGTAGCCTCAAAAGGGAACGCACAGGATAGTTTTCTCTCGAAAGAATATGTAAGAATACCACGTTATAAGGAAATACAGTGTTGCAGAGTAAAGACAAATACTTACTTATTGGAAACACCTTATGAGAAGAATTAATGCATCTTACAAAATTAGCTTGTATCTCCTAAACAACAGGTTGTAACTCGAAAAGATTTGGTGTGGCGTGTACGTCTAAACGTATAGCCTCAAAAGAGAACCCACAGGAGAATTTTCTTTCGTCAAAATTTTTCAGAAAACTACGTTTTAATGAAATCCCGCATCGTGGGATATCATCTTCTTTTTCCTAAACAACATGTTGTAACTCGAAAAGCTTTCGTGTTGCGTGTATGTGTAAGCATGGAGCCTCAAAAGAGAAGGCACAGGAGGGTTTTCTCTCGAAAGAATATGTAAGAATACCACGTTATTAGGAAATACAATTTTGCAGAGTAAAGACAAATAAGTATATATTGGGAACACTTTACGAGAAGAAACAAAGCATCGAACAAAATTAGCTTGTATCTCCTAAACAACACGTGGTAACTCGAAAAGTTTTGGTTTGGCGTGTACGTCTAAACGTGTAGCCTCAAAAGAGAACACAAAGGGGAATTTTCTTTCGTCAAAATTTGTCAGAAAACCATGTTTTAAGGAAATCCCGCATCCTCCGAAATTATCTTGTTTTTCCTAAACAACACGTTGTAACTCGAAAAGCTTTGGTGTTGCGTGTATGTCTAAGCGTGTAGCTTCAAAAGAGAATGAACAGGAGAGTTTTCTCTCGAAAGAACATGTAGGAATACAACGTTATAAGGAAATACAGTGTTGCAAAGTAAAGACAAAAAGTACATATTGGAAACACTTTACGAGAAGAAATTACGCATCATACAATATTAGCTTGTATCTCCTAAACAACAAGTGGAAACTCGAAAACATTTGGTTTGGCGTGTACGTCTAAAAGTGAAGCCTCAAAAGAGAAACCACTGGAGAATTTTCTTTCTTAAAAATTTGTCAGAAAACCACGTTTTAACGAAATCCCACATCCTACAAAATTATCTTGTTTTCCTAAACAACAAGTTGTAACTCGAAAATCTTTGGTGTTGCGTGTATGTCTAAGTGTGTAGCCTCAAAAGGGAATGCACAGGAGAGTTTTTTCTCTCGAAAGAATATGTAAGAATACCACGTTATAAGGAAATACAGTGTTGCAGAGAGAAGACAAATACGTACATATTGGAAACACTTTAAGAGCAGAAATAAAGCATTGTACAAAATTGGCTTGTATCTCCTAAACAACACGTTGTAACTCGAAAAGATTTCATGTGACATGTACGTCTAAACATGTAGCCTCAAAAGAGAACCGACAGTAGAATTTTCGTACATCAAAATTTGTCAGAAACCACGTTTTAACGAAATCTCGCATCATGCGAAATTATCTAGTTTTTCCTAAACAACACGTTGTAACTCGAAAATCTTCTGTGTTGCGTGTATGGCTAAGCGTGTAGACTCAAAGGAGAATGCACAGGAGAGTTTTCTCTCGAAAGAATATGTAAGAATACCACGTTATAAGGAAATATAATGTTGCAGAGTAAAGACAAAAACGTATGTATTGGAAACACTTTACAAGAAGAAATAATGCATCATACTAAATTAGCTTGTATCTCCTAAACAACAGGTTGTAACTCGAAAGGATTTGGTGTGGCATGTACGTCTAAACGTGTAGCCTCAAAAGAGAACCGACAGGAGAATTTTCTATCGTCAAAATATGTGAGAAAACCACGTTTTAAGGAAATCCCTCATCGTGCAAAATTATCTTCTTTTTCCTAAACAACAAGTTGTAACTCGAAAAGTTTTGGTGTTGCGTGTATGTCTAAGCGCGTAGCCTCAAAAGTGAACGCAAAGGAGAGTATTTTCTCGATAGAATTTGTAAGAATACCACGTTATAAGGAAATACAGTGTTGCAGAGTAAAGACAAATACGTACGTATTGGAAACACTTTACGAGAAGAAATAACGCATTGTACAAAATTAGCTTGTATCTCCTAAACAACACGTTGTAACTCGAAAAGATTTGATGTGGCGTGTACGTCTAAACGTGTAGCCTCAAAAGAGAACCCACAGGAGAATTTTCTTTGGAAATTTGTCAGAAAACCACGTATTAAGGAAATCCTGCATCGTGCGAATTTATCTTGTGTTTCCTAAACAACACGTTGTAACTCAAAAAGCTGTTGTGTTGCGTGTATGTCTCAGTGTATAGCCTCAAAAGAGAACACACAGGAGAGTTTTCTCTCGAAAGAATATGTAAGAATACCACGTTATAAGGAAATACAGTGTTGCAGAGTAAAGACAAATACGTACGTATTGGAAACCCTTAAACTTTAAGAGATGAAATAAAGCATCGTACAAAATTAGCTCGTATCTCCTAAACAACACGGTGTAACTTGAAATGACTTGGTGTGGAGTGTACGTCTAAACGTGTAGCCTCAAAAGAGAACCCATAGGAGAATTTTCTTTCGTCAAAATTTTCAGAAAACCACGTTTTAAGGAAATCCTGCATCGTGCAAAATTATCGTGAGAGAGTATCTTGTTTTTCCTAAACAACACGTTGTAATTCGAAAAGCTTTGGTGTTGCGTGTATGTCTAAGCAAGTAGCCTCAAAAGAGAACGCACAGGAGAGTTTTCTCTCGAAAGAATATGTAAGAATACCACGTTATAAGGAAATACAGTGTTGCAGAGTAAAGACAAACACATAAGTATTGGAAACACTTTATGAGAAAAAATAACGCATTGTAAAAAATTAGTTTGTATCTCCTAAACAACACGTTGTAACTCGAAAACATTTGGTGTGGCGTGTACGTCTAAACGTGTAGCCTCAAAAGAAAACCCACAGGAGAATTTTCTTTGGTAAAAATTTGTCAGAAAACCACGTATTAAGGAAATCCCGCATCGTGCGAAATTATCTTGTTTTTCCTAAACAACGCGTTGTAACTCGAAAAGCTTTGGTGTTGTGTGTATGTCTAAGCATGTAGCCTCAAAAGAGAACACACAGAAGAGTTTTCTCTCGAAAGAATATGTAAGAATACCACATTATAAGGAAGTACAATGTTGCAGAATAAAGACAAATACTTACGTATTGGAAACCCTTAAAATTAGAGAGATGAAATAAAGCATCATACAAAATTAGCTTGTATCTCCTAAACAACACGTTGTAACTCGAAAAGATTTGGTGTGGCGTGTACGTCTAAACGTGTAGCCTCAAAAGAGAACCACAGGACAATTTTCTTTCGTCAAAATTTGTCAGAAAACCACGTTTTAAGGAAATCCCGCATCGTGAGAAATTATTTTGTTCTTCCTAAACAACACGTTGTAATTCGAAAAGCTTTGGTGTTGCGTGTATGTCTAAGCGTGTAGCCTCAAAAGAGAACGCACAGGAGAGTTTTCTCTCGAAAGAATATGTAAGAATACCACGTTATAAGGAAATACAGTGTTGCAGAGTAAAGACAAACACATAAGTATTGGAAACACTTTACAAGAAGTAATAATGCATCGTACAAAATTAGCTTGTGTCTCCTAAACAACACGTTGTAACTCGAAAAGATTTGGTGTGGCGTTTACAACTAAACATGTAGCTTCAAAAGAGAACCCACAGGAGAATTTTCTTTCGTCAAAATTTTTCAGAAAACCACGTTTTAAGGAAATCCGCATCGTGCGAAATTATCTTGTTTTTCCTAAACAACACGTTGTAATTCGAAAAGCTTTGGTGTTGCGTGTATGTCTAAGCATGTAGCCTCGAAAGAGAACGCACAGGAGAGTTTTCTCTTGAAAGAATATGCAAAAATACCACGTTATAAGGAAATACAGTGTTGCAGAGTAAAGGCAAATACGTATGTATTGGAAAAATTTAAACTTTATGAGAAGAAATAACGCATCGTACAAAATTAGCTTGTATCTCCTAAACAACACGTTGTAACTCGAAAAGATTTGGTGTGGTGTGTACATCTAAACGTGTAGCCTCAAAAGAGAACCCACAGGAGTATTTTCATTCGTCAAAATTTGTCAGAAAACCACGTTTTACGGAAATCCCGCATCGTGCTAAATTATCTTGTTTTTCCTAAACAACAAATTGTAATTCGAAAAGCTTTGGTGTTGCGTGTATGTTTAATCGTGTAGCCTCAAAAGAGAACGCACAGGAGAGTTTTCTCTCGAAAGAATATGTAAGAATACCACGTTATAAGTAAATACAGTGTTGCAGAGTAAAGACAAATACATACTTATTGGAAACACTTAAACTTTACGAGAAGAAATAAGGCATCATACAAAATTAGTTTGTATCTCCTAAACAACACGTTATAACTCGAAAAGATTTGGTGTGGTGTGTACGTCTAACGTGTAGCCTCAAAAGAGAACCCACAGGAGAATTTTCTTTCGTCAAAATTTGTCAGAAAACCACGTTTTAAGGAAATCCCGCATCGTGCGAAATTATCTTGTTTTTCCTAAACAACACGTTGTAACTCGAAAAGCTTTGATGTTGCGTGTATGTCTAAGCGTGTAGCCTCAAAAGAGAATGCACAGGAGAGTTTTCCCTCGAAAGAATATGTAAGAATACCACGTTATATGGAAATACATTGTTGCAGAGTAAAGACAAATACGTAAGTATTGGAAACACTTTACGAGAGGTAATAACGCATCGTACAAAATTAGCTTGTATCTCCTAAACAAAACGTTGTAACTCGAAAAGATTTGGTGTGGCGTTTACAACTAAACATGTAGCCTCAAACGAGAACCCACAGGAGAATTTTCTTTCGTCAAAATTTTTCAGAAAACCACGTTTTAAGGAAATCCCGCATCGTGTGAAATTATCTTGTTTTTCCTAAACAACAGGTTGTAATTCGAAATGCTTTGGTGTTGCGTGTATGTCTAAGCATGTAGCCTCTAAAGAGAACGCACAGGAGAGTTTTTCTCTCTAAAGAATATGCAAGATTACCACGTTATAAGGAAATACAGTGTTGCAGAGTAAAGGCAATTACGTACGTATTGGACACATTTAAACTTTACGAGAAGAAATAACGCATCTTAAAAAATTAGCTTGTATGTCCTAACCAACACGTTTTAACTCGAAAGTATTTGGTGTGGCATGTACGTCTAAACGTGTAGCCTCAAAAGAGAACCCACAGGAGTATTTCCCTTCGTCAAAATTTGTCAGAAAACCACGTTTTAAGGAAATCCCGCATCGTGCGAAATTATCTTGTTTTTCCTAAACAACACATTGTAACTCGAAAAGCTTTGGTGTTGCGTGTATGTCTAAGCGTGTAGCCTCAAAAGATTATGCACAGGAGAGTTTTCTCTTGAAAGAATATGTAAGAATACCACGTTATAAGGAAATACAGTGTTGCAGAGTAAAGACAAATAGGTACTTATTGGAAACACTTAAACTTTACGAGAAGAAATAAGGCATCGTACAAAATTAGTTTGTATCTCCTAAACAACACGCTGTAACTCGAAAAGATTTGGTGTGGCGTGTACGTCTAAACGTGTAGCCTCAAAAGAGAACCCACAGGAGAGTTTTCTTTCGTCAAAATTTGTCAAAACCCACGTTTTAAAGAAATCCCGCATCGTGCGAAATTATCTTGTTTTTCCTAAACAACATGTTGTAACTCGAAAAGCTTTGGTGTTGCGGGTATATCTAAGCGTGTAGCCTCAAAAGAGAACGCACAGGAGAGTTTTCTCCCAAAAGATTATGTAGGAATACCACATTATGAGGAAATACAGTGTTGCAGAATAAAGACAAATACATACTTATTGGAAACACTTAAACTTTACGAGTAGAAATAACACATAGTACAAAATAAGCTTGTATCTCCTAAACAACACGATATAACTCGAAAGGATTTGGTGTGGCTTGTACGTCTAAACATGTACCCTCAAAAGAGAACCCACAGGAGAATTTTCTTTCGTCAAAATTTGTCAGAAAACCAAGTTTTAAGGAAATCGCGCATCATGCGAAATTATCTTGTTTTTCCTAAACAACACGTTGTAACTCGAAAAGCTTTGGTGTTGCGTCTATGTCTAAGCGTGTAGCCTCCAAAGAGAACGCACAGGAGAGTTTTCTCTCGAAAAAATATGTAAGAATAACACGTTATAAGGAAATACAGTGTTGCAGAGTAAAGGCAAATACAAACATATTGGAAACACTTAAACATTACGAGAAGAAATAACGCACCGTAAAAAAATTAGCTTATACCTCCTAAACAACACGTTGTAACTCAAAAATATTTGGTGTGGCGTGTACATCTAAACGTGTAGCCTCAAAAGAGAACCCACAGGAGAATTTTCTTTAGTCAAAATTTGTCAGAAAACCACGTTTTATGGAAATCCCGCATCGTGCGAAATTATCTTGTTTTTCCGAAACAACACGTTGTAATTCGAAAAGCTTTGTTGTTGCATGTATGTCTAAGCGTGCAGCCTCAAAAGAGAATGCAAAGGAGAGTTTTTTCTCGAAAGAATATGTAAGAATACCACGTTATTAGGAAACACAGTGTTGTAAAGACAAATACTTACGTATTGGAAAAACTTTACGAGAAGAAATAACGCATCGTACAAAATTAGCTTGTATCTCCTAAACAACACGTTGTAACTTAAAAAGATTTGGTGTGGCCTGTACGTCTAAACGTGTAGCCTCAAAAGAGAACCCACAGGAGAATTTTCTTTCGTCAACATTTTTCAGAAAACCACATTTTAAGGAAATCCCGCATCGTGCGAAATTATCTTGTTTTTCCTAAACAACACGTTGTAACTCCAAAAGCTTTGGTGTTGCGTGTATGTGTAAGCATGTAGCCTCAAAAGAGAATGCACAGGAGAGTTTTCTCTCGAAAGGATATGTAAGAATACCACTTTATAAGGAAATACAGTGTTGCAGAGTAAAGGCAAATACGTACGTATTGGAAACACTTTATGAGAACAAATAACGCAACGTAAAAAATTAGCTTGTATCTCCTAAACAACACGTTGTAACTCGAAAAGATTTGGTGTGGCGTGTACGTCTAAACGTGTAGCCTCAAAAGAGAACCCACAGGAGAATTTTCTTTCGTCAAAATTTTTCAGAAAACCACGTTTTATGGAAATCCCGCATCGTGCGAAATTATCTTGTTTTTCCTAAACAACATGTTGTAAGTCGAAAAGCTTTGGTGTTCCGTGTTTATCTAAGCGTGTAGCCTCAAAAGAGAACACACAGGAGAGTTGTATCTCGATAGAATTTGTAGGAATAACACGTTAAAAGGAAATACAGTGTTGCAAAGTAAAGACAAATACATATGTATTGGAAACCCATAAACTTTACGAGATGAAATAAAGCATCGTACAAAATTAGCTTGTATCTCCTAAACAACACGTTGTAACTCGAAAAGATGTGGTGTGGCATGTAAGTCTAAACGTGTAGCCTCAAAAGAGAACCCACAGGAGAATTTTTTTCGTCAAAATTTTTCAGAAAACCACATTTTAAGGAAATCCCGCATCGTGCGAAATTATCTTGTTTTTCCTAAACAACACGTTGTAACTCCAAAAGCTTTGGTGTTGCGTGTATGTCTAAGCATGTAGCCTCAAAAGAGAATGCACAGGAGAGTTTTCTCTCGAAAGAATATGTAAGAATACCACTTTATAAGGAAATACAGTGTTGCAGAGTAAAGGCAAATACGTACGTATTGGAAACACTTTATGAGAACAAATAACGCAATGTAAAAAATTAGCTTGTATCTCCTAAACAACACGTTGTAACTCGAAAAGATTTGGTGTGGCGTGTACGTCTAAACGTGTAGCCTCAAAAGAGAACCCACAGGAGAATTTTCTTTCGTCAAAATTTTTCAGAAAACCACGTTTTATGGAAATCCCGCATCGTGTGAAATTATCTTGTTTTTCCTAAACAACATGTTGTAACTCGAAAAGCTTTGGTGTTCCGTGTATATCTAAGCGTGTAGCCTCAAAAGAGAACACACAGGAGAGTTGTATCTCGATAGAATTTGTAAGAATAACACGTTAAAAGGAAATACAGTGTTGCAAAGTAAAGCCAAATACATATGTATTGGAAACCCATAAACTTTACGAGATGAAATAAAGCATCGTACAAAATTAGCTTGTATCTCCTAAACAACACGTTGTAACTCGAAAAGATTTGGTGTGGCGTGTACGTCTAAACGTGTAGCCTCAAAAGAGAACCCACAGGAGAATTTTCTTTCGTCAAAATTTTTCAGAAAACCACGTTTTATGGAAATCCCGCATCTTGCGAAATTATCTTGTTTTTCCTAAACAACATGTTGTAACTCGAAAAGCTTTGGTGTTCCGTGTATATCTAAGCGTGTAGCCTCAAAAGAGAACACACAGGAGAGTTGTATCTCGATAGAATTTGTAAGAATAACACGTTAAAAGGAAATACAGTGTTGCAGAGTAAAGACAAATACATATGTATTGGAAACCCATAAACTTTACGAGATGAAATAAAGCATCGTACAAAATTAGCTTGTATCTCCTAAACAACACGTTGTAACTCGAAAAGATTTGGTGTGGCGTGTACGTCTAAACGTGTAGCCTCAAAAGAGAACCAACAGGACAATTTTCTTTTGTCAAAATTCGTCAGAAAACCACGTTTTAAGAAAATCCCGCATCGTGAGAAATTATCTTGTTCTTCCTAAACAACACGTTTTAACTCGAAAAGCTTTGGTGTTGGGTGTATGTCTAAGTGTGTAGCCCCAAAAGAGACCACACAGGAGAGTTTTCTCTCGAAAGAATATGTAAGAATACCACGTTATAAGGAAATACAGTGTGGCAGAGTAAAGACAAATACTTACGTATTGGAAGCACTTTATGAGAGAAATAACGCATCTTGCAAAATTAGCTTGTTTGTCCAAAACAACACGTTGTAACTCAAAAAGATTTGGTGTGGCGTGTACGTCTAAACGTGTAGCCTCAAAAGAGAACCCACAGGAGAGTTTTCTTTCGTCAAAATTTGTCAGAAAACCACGTTTTAAGGAAATCCCGCATCGTGAGAAATTATCTTGTTCTTCCTAAACAACACGTTTTAACTCGAAAAGCTTTGGTGTTGCGTGTATGTCTAAGCATGTAGCCCCAAAAGAGAACGCACAGGAGAGTTTTCTCTCAAAAGAATATTTAGAATACCACGTTATAAGGAAATACAGTGTGAAGAGTAAAGACAAATACGTATGTATTGGAAGCACTTTATGAGAGAAATAAAGCATCTTGCAAAATTAGCGTGTATGTCTTAAACAACACGTTGTAACTCAAAAAGACTTGGTGTGTCGTGTACGTATAAACGTGTAGCCTCAAAAGAGAACCCACAGGAGAGTTTTCTTTCGTCAAAATTTGTCAAAACCACGTTTTAACGAAATCCCGCATCGTGCGAAATTATCTTGTTTTTCCTAAACAACATGTTGTAACTCGAAAAGGTTTGGTGTTGCGGGTATATCTAAGCGTGTAGCCTCAAAAGAGAATGCACGGGAGAGTTTTCTCCCAAAAGATTATGTAGGAATACCACATTATAAGGAAATACAGTGTTGCAGAGTAAAGACAAATACATACTTATTGGAAACACTTAAACTTTACGAGTAGAAATAACACATAGTACAAAATAAGCTTGTATCTCCTAAACAACACGATATAACTCGAAAGGATTTGGTGTGGCTTGTACGTCTAAACGTGTAGCCTCAAAAGAGAACCCACAGGAGAATTTTCTTTCGTCAAAATTTGTCAGAAAACCACGTTTTAAGGAAATCCCGCATCGTGCGAAATTATCTTGTTTTTCCTAAACAACACGTTGTAATTCGAAAAGCTTTGGTGTTGCGTGTATGTCTAAGCGTGTAGCCTCAAAAGAGAATGCACAGGAGAGTTTTCTCTCAAAAGAATATGTAAGAATACCACGTTATATGGAAATACACTGTTGCAGAGTAAAGACAAATACATATGTATTGGAAACCCTTTACGAGAGGTAATAACGTATCTTACAAAATTAGCTTGTATCTCCTAAACAAAACGTTGTAACTCGAAAAGATTTGGTGTGGCGTTTACAACTAAACATGTAGCCTCAAAAGAGAACCCACAGGAGAATTTTCTTTCGTCAAAATTTTTCAGAAAACCACGTTTTAAGGAAATCCCGCATCGTGTGAAATTATCTTGTTTTTCCTAAACAACAGGTTGTAATTCAAAATGCTTTGGTGTTGCGTGTATGTCTAAGCGTGCAGCCTCAAAAGAGAATGCACAGGAGAGTTTTCTCTCGAAAGAATATGTAAGAATACCACGTTATAAGGAAATATATTGCTGCAGAGTAAAGACATATACGTACTTATTGGAAACACATTATGAGAAGAAATAACGCATGGTACAAAATTAGCTTGTATCTCCGAAAAAACACATGGTAACTCAAAAAGATTTGGTGTGGCGTGTACGTCTGAACGTGTAGCCTCAAAAGAGAACCCACAGGAGAATTTTCTTACCTCAAAATTTGTCAGAAAACCACGTTTTAAGGAAATCCCGCATCATGGGAAATTATCTTGTTCTTCCTAAACAACAGGTTGTAACTCGAAAAGCTTTGGTGTTGCGTATATGTCTAAGCGTGTAGCCTCAAATGAGAACGCACTGGAGAGTTTTCTCTTGAAAGAATATGTAAGAATACCACGTTATAAGTAAATACAGTGTTGCAGAGTAAAGACATATACTTACTTATTGGAAAAACTTTACGAGAAGAAATAACGCATCGTACAAAATTAGCTTGTATCTCCTAAACAACACGTTGTAACTTAAAATGATTTGGTGTGGCCTGTATGTCTAAACGTGTAGCCTCAAAAGAGAACCCATAGAGGAATTTTCCTTGGTCAAAATTTGTCAGAAAACCACTTATTAAGGAAATCCCGCATCGTGCGTAATTATCTAGTTTTTCCTAAACAACACGTTGTAACTCGAAAAGCTTTGGTGTTGCGTGTATGTCTAAGCGCGTAGCTTCAAAGGGGAATGCACAGGAGAGTTTTCTCTCGAAAGAATATGTAAGAATACCACGTTATAAGGAAATACAGTGTTGCAGAGTATAGACAAATACATACTTATTGGAAACACTTTACGAGAAGAAATAAAGCATCATGCAAAATTAGCTTGTATCTCCTAAACAACACGTTGTAACTGGAAAAGATTTGGTGTGGCGTGTACGTCTAAACGTGTAGCCTCAAAAGAGAACCCACAGGAGAGTTTTCCTTCGCTAAAATTTGTCAGAATATCACGTTTTAAGGAAATACCGCATAGTGCGAAATTATCTTGTTTTTCCTAAACAACATGTTGTAACTCGAAAAGCTTTAGTGTTGCGTGTATTTCTAAGCGTGTAGCCTCAAAAGAGAATGGACAGGAGAGTTTTCTCCCAAAAGAATATGTAGGAATACCACGTTATAAGGAAATACAGTGTTGCAGAGTAAAGACAAATACATACTTATTGGAAACACTTAAACTTTACGAGAAGAAATAACACATAGTACAAAATTAGCTTGTATCTCCTAAACAACACGTTATAACTCGAAATGATTTGGTGTGGCGTGTATGTCTAAACGTGTACCCTCAAAAGAGAACCCACGGGAGAATTTTCTTTCATCAAAATTTGTCAGAAAACCACGTTTTAAGGAAATCCCGCATCATGCGAAATTATCTTGTTTTTCCTAAACAACACGTTGTAACTCGAAAAGCTTTGGTGTTGCGTGTATGTCGAAGCGTGTAGCCTCCAAAGAGAACGCACAGGAGAGTTTACTGTCGAAAGAATATGTAAGAATACCACGTTATAAGGAAATACAGTGTTGCAGAGTAAAGGCAAATACATACGTATTGGAAACACTTAAACTTTACGAGAAGAAATAACGCATCATAAAAAAATTAGCTTGTATCTCCTAAACAACATGTTGTAACTCGAAAGGATTTGGTGTGGCGTGTACGTTTAAACATGTAGCCTCAAAAGAGAACCCACAGGAGAATTTTCTTTCGTCAAAATTTGTCCAAAAACCACGTTATAAGGAAATCCCTCATCGTGCGAAATTATCTTGTTTTTCCTAAACAAAATGTCGTAACTCGAAAAGCTTTGGTGTTGTGTGTATGTCTAAGCGTGTCGCCTCAAAAGAGAAGGCACAGGAGAGTTTTCTCTCGAAAGAATATGTAAGAATACCACGTTATAAGGAAATACAATGTTGCAGAGTAAAGACATATTCTTACTTATTGGAAAATCTTTACGAGACGAAATAACCTATCGTACAAAATTAGCTTGTATCTCCTAAACAACACGTTGTAACTTAGAAAGATTAGGTGTGGCCTGTACATCTAAACGTGTAGCCTCAAAAGAGAACCCATAGGAGAATTTTCCTTGGTCACAATTTGTCAGAAAACCACTTATTAAGGAAATCCCACAGCGCACGAAATTATCTGGTTTTTCCTAAACAACACGTAGTAACGCGAAAAGCTTTGGTGTTGCCTGTATGTCTAAGCGTGTAGCCTCAAAGGGGAACACACAGGAGAGTTTTCTCTCGAAAGAATATGTAAGAATACCACGTTATAAGGAAATACAGTGTTGCAGACTAAAGGCAAATACGTACGTATTGGAAACACTTTACGAGAACAAATAACGCATCGTACAAAATTAGCTTGTATCTCCTAAACAACACGTTGTAACTCGAAAAGATTTGGTGTGGCCTGTACTTCTGAACGTGTAGCCTCAAAAGAGAACCCACAGGACAATTTTCTTTCGTCAAAATTTGTCAGAAAACCACGTTTTAAGGAAATCCCGCATCGTGAGAAATTATCTTGTTCTTCCTAAACAACACGTTTTAACTTGAAAAGCTTTGGTGTTGGGTGTATGTCTAAGCATGTAGCCCCAAAAGAATATGCAGAGGAGAGTTTTCTCTCGAAAGAATATGTAAGAATACGATCTTATAAGGAAATACAGTGTTGCAAAGACAATTACATACTTATTGGAAAAACTTTACGAGAAGAAATAACGCATCGTACAAAATTAGCTTGTGTCTCCTAAACAACACTTTGTAACTTAAAAAGATTTGGTGTGGCAAGTACGTCTAAACGTGTAGTCTCAAAAGAGAACCCATAGGATAATTTTCTTTGGTCAATATTTGTCAGAAAGCCACGTATTAAGGAAATCCCTCATCGTGCGAAATTATCTTGTTTTTCCTAAACAACACGTTGTAACTTGAAAAGCTTTGGTGTTGCGTGTATGTCTAAGCGTGTAGCCTCAAAAGAGGATGCACAGGAGAGTTTTCTCTCGAAAGAATATGTAAGAATACCATGTTATAAGGAAATACAGTGTTGCAGACTAAAGGCAAATACATACATATTGGAAACACTTTACGAGAAGAAATAACGCATCATACAAAATTAGCTTGTATCTCCTAAACAACACGTTGTAACTCGAAAAGATTTGGTGTGGCGTGTACATCTAAACGTGTAGCCTCAAAAGAGAACCCACAGGAGAATTTTCTTTCGTCAAAATTTGTCAGAAAACTACTTATTAAGGAAATCCTGCATCGTGCGAAACTATCTAGTTTTCCTAAACAACACATTGTTACTCGAAAATATTTGCTGTTGCGTGTATGTCTAAGCATGTAGCCTCAAAAGAGAACGCACAGGAGAGATTTCTCTCGAACGAGTATGTAAGAATACCACGTTATAAGGAAATACATTGTGGCAAATTAAAGATAAATATGTACCTTTTGGAAACTCTTAAACTTTACAAGAAGATATAAAGCATCGTAAAAAATTAGCTTTTATCTCCTAAACAACACGTTGTAACTCGAAAAGATTTGGTGTGGCATGTACGGCTAAACGTGTAGCCTCAAATGAAAACCCACAGGAGAATTTTTTTTCGTCAAAATTTTTCAGAAAACCACGTTTTAAGGAAATCCAGCATCGTGCGAAATTATCTTGTTTTTCCTAAACAACACATTGTAAGTCGAAAAGCTTTGGTGTTGCGTGTATGTCTAAGCGTGTAGCCTCCAAAGGGAATGCACAGGAGAGTTTTCTCTAGAAAGAATATGTAAGAATACCACGTTGTAAGGAAATACAGTGTTGCAGAGTAAAGAAAGATACGTCTGTATTGGAAACCCACAAACTTTACAAGATGAAATAAAGCATCGTACAAAATTAGCTTGTATCTCCTAAACAACACTTTGTAACTCGAAAAGATTTGGTGTGGCCTGTACTTCTAAACGTGTAGCCTCAAAAGAGAACCCACAGGACAATTTTCTTTCGTCAAAATATGTCAGAAAATCACGTTTTATGGTAATCCCGCATCGTGCGAAATTATCTTGTTTTTCCTAAACAACACGTTGTAACATGAAAAGCTTTGCTGTTGCGTGTATGTCTAAGCCTGTATCCTCAAAAGCCAATGCACAGGAGTGTTTTCTCTTGAAATAAGATGTAAGAATACCACGGTCGAAGGAAATACAGTGTTGCAGACTAAAGACAAATAGGTACTTATTGGAAACACTTTTAGAGATGAAATAACGCATCGTTCAAAGTTAGGTTGTATCTCCTAAACAACACGTTGTAACTTGAAACTGTTTGGTGTGGTGTTTACATCTAAATGCGTAGCCTCAAAAGAGAACCCACAGGAGAATTTTCTTTCGTCAAAATTTTTCAGAAATCACGTTTTGAGGAAATCCCGCATTGTGCGAAATTATCTGGTTTTTCCTAAACAACACGTTGTAACTCGAAAAGCTTTGGTGTTACGTGTATGTCTAAGCATGTAGCCTGAAAAGAGAACGCACAGGAGAGTTTTCTCTCGAAAGAATATGTAAGAATACCACGTTATAAGGAAATACGGTGTTGCAGACTAAAGACAAATTCTTACATATTGGAAACACTTAACGAGAAGAAATAACACATGGTACAAAATTAGCTTGTATCTCCGAAAAAACACGTTGTAACTCGAAAAGATTTGCTGTGGTGTTTACATCTAAACCTGTAGCCTCAAAAGAGAACCCACTGGAGAATTTTCTCTCGTCAAAATTTTTTTCAGAAAACCACGTTTTAAGGACGTCCTGCATCATGCGAAATCATCTTGTTTTCCTAAACAACACGTTGTAACTCGAAAAGCTTTGGTGTTGCGTGTATGTCTAAGCGTGTAGCCTCAAAAGAGAATGCACAGTAGAGTATTCTCTCGAAAGAATATGTAAGAATACCACGTTATAAGGAAATACAGTATTGCAGAGTAAAGACAGATACTTACTTATTGGAAACACTTTACGAGAAGGAATAATACATCGTACAAAATTAGCTTGTATTTCCTAAACAACACGTTGTAACTCGAAGGATTTGGTGTGGCGTGTAAGTTGAAACGTGTAGCCTCAACAGAGAACCCACAGGAGAATTTTCTTTCGTCAAATTTGTCAGAAAACCACGTTTTAAGGAAATCCCGCATTGTGCGAAATTATCTTGTTTTTCCTAAACAACACGTTGTAACTCCAAAAGCTTTGGTGTTGCGTGTATGTCTAAACGTGTGGCCTCAAAAGAAAACACACAGGAGAGTTTTCTCTCGAAAGAATATATAAGAATACCACGTTATAAGGAAATACAGTGTTGCAGAGTAAAGACAAATATGTATGTATTGGAAACACTTTACGAGAAGAAATAATGCATCTTACAGAATTAGCTTGTATCTCCTAAACAACATGTTGTAACTCGAAAAGATTTGGTGTGGCATGTAAGTCTAAACGTGTAGCCTCAAAAGAGAACCCACAGGAGAATTTTCTTTCGTCAAAATTTGTCAGAAAAAAACGTTTTAAGGAAATCCCGCATCGTGCGAAATTATCTTGTTTTTCCTAAACAACACGTTGTAACTCAAAAAGCATTGGTGCTGCGTGTATGTCTAAGCGTGTAGCCTTAAAAGAGAACGCACAGGAGAGTTTTCTCTCGAACGAATATGTAAGAATACCACGTTATAAGGAAATACAGTGTTGCAGAGTAAAGATAGATACATACGTATTTGAAACACTTTACGAGAAGAAATAATGCATCGTACAAAATTAGCTTGTATTTCCTAAAAAGCACATTGTAACTCGAAAGGTTTTGGTGTGGCGTGTACGTCTAAATGTGTAGCCACAAAAGAGAACCCACAGGAGAATTTTCTTTCGTCAAAATTTTTCAGAAAACCACGTTTTAAGGAAATCCCGCGTCCTGCGAAATCATCTTCTTTTTCCTAAACTACATGTTGTAACTTGAATAGCTTTGGTGTTGCCTGTATGTCTAAGTGTGTAGCCACAAAAGGGAACGCACTGGACAGTTTTCTATCGAAAGAATATGTAAGAATACCACGTTATAAGGAAATACAATGTTGCAGAGTAAAGACAAATACGTAAGTATTGGAAACACTTTATGAGAAGAATTAACACATTGTAAAATATTAGCTTGTATCTCCTAAACAACACGTTGTAACTCGAACAGATTTGGTGTGGCGTGTACGTCTAAACATGTAGCCTCAAAAGAGAACCCACAGGAGAACTTTCTATTGTCAAATTTTTCAGAAAACCACGTTTATGGAAATCTCGCATCGTGCGAAATTATCTAGTTTTTCCTAAACAACACGTTGTAACTCGAAAAGCTTTGGTGTTGCTTGTATGTCTAAACATGTAGCCTCAAAAGAGAATGCTCAGGAGAGTTTTCCCTCGAAAGAATATGTAAGAATACCATGTTATAAGGAAATACAGTGTTGCAGAGAAAGACAAATACGTACGTATTGGAAACAATTTACAAGAAGAAATAACACATCGTACAAAATTAGCCTGTATCTCCTAAACAACACGTGGTAACTCGAAAGGATTTGGTGTGGCGTGCATGTCTAAACGTGTAGCATCATAAGAGAACCCACAGGAGAATTTTCTTTCTTCAAAATTTGTCAGAACACAACGGTTTAAGGAAATCCGAGAACGCACAGGAGAGTTTTCTCTCGAAATAATATGTAAGAATACCACGTTATAAGGAAATACAGTGTTGCAGAGTAGAGGCAAATACATACTTATTGGAAAAACTTAAACTTTACGAGAAGAAATAATGCATCGTAAAAAAATTAGCTTGTATCTCCTAAACAACATGTTGTAACTTAAAAAGATTTGGTGTGGCCTGTACGTCTAAACGTGTAGTCTCAAATGAGATCCCATAGGAGAATTTTCTTTGGTCAAAATTTGTCAGAAAATCACGTATTAAGGAAATCCCTCTTCGTGCGAAATTATCTTGTTTTTCCTAAACAACACGTTGTAACGCGAAAATCTTTGGTATTGCGTGTATGTCTAAGCGTGTAGCCTCAAAAGAGGACGCACAGGAAAGTTTTCTCTCGAAAGAATATGTAAGAATACCACGTTATAAGGAAATACAGTGTTGTAGACTAAAGGCAAATACGTACCTATTGGAAACACCTTACAAGAAGAAATAAAGCATCATAAAAAATTAGCTTGTATCTCCTAAACAACAGTTTGTAACTCGAAAAGATTTGGTGTGGCGTGCACGTCTAAACGTGTAGCCTCAAAAGATAACCCACAGGAGAATTTTTTTTCGTTAATATTTCTCAGAAAACCATGTTTTAAGGAAATCACTCATCGTGCGAAATTATCTTGCTTTTCCTAAACAACACGTTGTAACTCGAAAAGCTTTGATGTTGCGTTTCCAATACATATGTATTTTCCTTTACTCTGCAACACTGTATTTCCTTACAACGTGGTATTCTTACATATTCTTTCGAGAGAAAACTCTCCTGTGCGTTCTCTTTTGGGGCTACACGCTTAGACATACACGCAACACCAAAGCTTTTCGAGTTAAAACGTTTTGTTTAGGAAAAACAAGATAATTTCGCATGATGCGGTATTTCCTTCATACGTGGTTTTCTGACAAATTTTGACCAAAGAAAATTCTCCTATGGTTTCTCTTTTGAGGCTACACGATTAGACATACACGCCACACCATATCTTTTTAAGTTACAACGTGTTGTTTAGGAGATACAAGCTAATTTTGTAAGATGCGTTATTTCTTCTCGTAAAGTTTTTCCAATACGTAAATATTTGTCTTTACTCTGCAACACTGTATTTCCTAATAACGTGGTATTCTTATATATTCTTTCGAGAAAAAAACTCTCCTTTGCATTCTCTTTTGAGGCTACACGCTTAGACATACACGCAACACCAAAGGTTTTCGCGTTACAACGTGTTGCTTAGGAAAAACAAGATAATTTCGCACGATGCAGGATTTCCTTAAAACGTGGTTTTCTGACAAATTTTGATGAACGAAAATTCTCCTGTGGGTTCTCGTTTGAGGCTACACGTTTAGACTTACACACCACACCAAATCTTTTCGAGTTATAACGTGATGTTTAGGAGATACATACTAATTTTTTACGATGCCTTATTTCTTCTCGTAAAGTTTAAGTGTTTCCAATAAGTACATATTTGTCTTTACTCTGCAACACTGTATTTCCTTATAACGTGGTATTCTTACATATTCTTTCGAGAGAAAACTCTCCTGTGCATTCTCTTTTGAGGCTACATGCTTTGACATACACGCAACACCAAAGCTTTTCGAGTTACAATGTGTTGTTTAGGAAAAACAAGATAATTTAGCACGATGCGGGATTTCCTTAAAACGTGGTTTTCTGACAAATTTTGACGAAAGAAAATACTCCTGTGGGTTCTCTTTTGAGGCTACACATTTAGACGTACACACCACATCAAATCTTTTCGAGTTACATCGTGTTGTTTAGGAGATACAAGGTAATTTTTTTTACGAAGCGTTATTTCTTCTCATAAAGTTTAAGTGTTTCCATTACGTAAATATTTGCCTTTACTCTGCAACACTGTATTTCCTTATAACGTGGTATTCTTGCATATTCTTTCGAGAGAAAACTCTCCTGTGCATTCTCCTTTGAGGCTACGTGCTTAGATATACACACAACACCAAAGCTTTTCGAGTTACAACGTGTTATTTAGGAAAAACAACATAATTTCGCACGATGCGGGATTTCCTTAAAACGTGGTTTTCTGACAAATTTTGAAGAAATAAAACTCTCCTGTGGGTACTCTTTTGAGGCTACACGTTTAGACGTACATGCCACACCAAATCTCTTCGAGTTCCAACGTGTTGTTTAGGACATACAAGCTAATTTTGCAAGATGCGTTATTTCTCTCATAAAGTGTTTCCAATACATATGTATTAGTCTTTACTCTGCAACACTGTATTTCCTTGTAATGTGGTATCCTTACATATTCTTTCGAGAGAAAACTCTACTGTGCGTTCTCTTTTGAGGCTACACGCAGGGAAAACTCTCCTGTGCCTTCTCTTTTGAGGCTCCATCCTTACACATACACGCAACACCAAAGCTTTTCGAGTTACAACATGTTGTTTAGGAAAAAGGAGATGATTTTGCACGATGCGGGATTAGCTTAAAACGTGGTTTTCTGAAAAATTTTGACGAAAGAAAATTCTCCTGTGTGTTCTCTTTTGAGGCTACATATTTAGACGTACACGCCACACCAAATCTTTTCGAATTACAACGTATTGTTTAGGAGATAGAAGCTAATTTTGTACAATGCGTTAATTCTTCTCGTAAAGTGTTTCCAATACGTACATATTTGTCTTTACTCTGCAACACTGTATTTCTTAAACCGTGGTTTTCTTACATATTCTTTCAAGAGAAAACTATCCTGTGCATTCCCTTTTGAGGCTACACACTTAGACATACAGGCAACAACAAAGCTTTTCGAGTTACAACGTGTTGTTTATGAAAAACAAGATAATTTCGCACGATGCAGGATTTCCTTAAAACGTGGTTTTCTGACAAATTTTGACGAAAGAAAATTCTCCTGTGGGTTTCCTTTTGAGGCTTCACGTTTAGACGTGCACGCCACACCAAATCCTTTCGAGTTACCACATGTTGTTTAGGAGATACAAGCTAATTTTGTACAATGCGTTATTTCTTCTCATAAAGTGTTTCTAATACGTACGTATTTGTCTTTACTCTGCAACACTGTATTTCCTTATAACGTGGTATTCTTACATATTCTGTCGAAAGAAAACTATCCTGTGCGTTCCCTTTTGAGGCTACACACTTAGACATACAGGCAACACCAAAACTTTTCGAGTTACAACGTGTTGTTTATGAAAAACAAGATAATTTCGCACGATGCGGGATTTCCGTAAAAAGTGGTGTTCTGACAAATTTTGACGAAAGAAAATTCTCCTGTGGGTTCTCTTTTGAGGCTACACGTTTAGACGTGCACGCCACACCAAATCTTTTTGAGTTACCACGTGTTGTTTAGGAGATACAAGTTAATTTTTTACGATGCGTTATTTCTTCTCGTAAAGTGTTTCCAATAAGTACGTATTTGTCTTTACTCTGCAACACTGTATTTCCTTATAACGTGGTATTCTTACATGTTCTTTGGAGAGAAATCTCTCCTGTGCGTTCTCTTTTGAGGCTACATGCTTAGACATACACGCAACACCAAAGATTTTCGAGTTACAATGTGTTGTTTAGGAAAAACAAGATAGTTGCGCATGATGCGGGATTTCCTTAATAAGTGGTTTACTGACAAATTTTGAAGAAAGAAAATTCTCCTGTGGGTTCTCTTTTGAGGCTACACGTTTAGACGTACATGCCACACCAAATCTTTTCGAGTTACAACGTGTTGTTTAGGAGATACAAACTAATCTTTTACGATGCGTTATTTCTTCTCATAGAGTGTTTCAAATACATATGTATTTGTCTTTACTCTGCAAAACTGTATTTCCTTATAATGTGGTATTCTTACATGTTCTTTCGAGAGAAAACTCTCCTGTGCGTTCTCTTTTGAGGCTACACGCTTACACATACACCCAACACCAAAGCTTTTCGAGTTACAATGTTTTGTTTATGAAAAACAAGATAATTGCGCACAATGCGGGATTTCCTTAAAACGTGGTTTTCTGACAAATTTTGACGAAAGAAAATTCTCCTGTGGGTTCTCCTTTGAGGCTACATGTTTAGACGTACACGCCACACCAAATCTTTTCGAGTTACAACGTGTTGTTTAGGAGATACAAGCTAATTTTGTACGATGCATTATTTCTTCTCCTAAAGTGTTTCCAATACTTACATATTTGTCTTTACTCTACAACACTGTATTTCCTTATAACATGGTATTCGTACATATTCTTTCGAGAGAAAACTCTCCTGTGCATTCTCTTTTGAGGCTACACGCTTAGACATACACGCAACACCAAAGCATTTCAAGTTAGAACGTGTTGTTTAGGAGAAACAAGATAATTTCGCACGATGCGGGAATTCCTTAAAACGTGGTTTTCTGACAAATTTTGAGGAAAGAAAATTCTCCTGTGGGTTTTCATTTGAGGCTAAACGTTTAGACGTACACGCCACACCAAATGTTTTCGAGTTACAACGTGTTGTTTAGGAGATACAAGCTAATTTTTTACGATGCTTTATATCTTCTTGTAAAGTTTAAGTGTTTCCAAAAGGAACTAATTTATTTTTAATTTGTCACAATGTATTTCCTTATAACGTGGTATTTTTACATACTCGTTCGAGAGAAATCTCTCCTGTGCTTTCTCTTTTGAGGCTACATGCTTAGACATACACGCAACACCAAAGATTTTCGAGTTACAATGTGTTGTTTAGGAAAAACAAGATAGTTTCGCACGATGCGGGATTTCCTTAATAAGTGGTTTTCTGACAAATTTTGACGAAAGAAAATTCTCCTGTGGGTTCTCTTTTGAGGCTACACATTTAGACGTACGTGCCACACCAAATCTTTTCGAGTTACAACGTGTTGTTTAGGAGATACAAACTAATTTTTTACGATGCGTTATTTCTTCTCATAAAGTGTTTCAAATACATACGTATTTGTCTTTACTCTGCAAAACTGTATTTCCTTATAATGTTGTATTCTTACATGTTCTTTCGAGAGAAAACTCTTCTGTGCATTCTCTTTTGAGGCTACACGCTTAGACATTCACACAACACCAAAGATTTTCGAGGTACAACGTGTTGTTTAGGAAAAACAAGATAATTTAACATGATGCAGGATTTCCATAAAACATGGTTTTCTGACAAATTTGGCGAAATAAAATTCTC